>NC_136977.1:35482369-35632813 GCF_032717465.1 Coenobita brevimanus
GTTCAAAAGGTGAGAAGCCCAGTGATTCATTTGGAGATTCTCTTGCGGCAAACACAACGAATGGAAGACCTTTATCCCAGTCTTTCTGATGTTCCAAACAGTATTTCTTGAGCATCGATTTGAGTGTTTGATGATATCTCTCCAACGCTCCTTGGGTCTGGGGATGGTAAGCTGAAGACGTGATCTTGGTGATGCCCAACTCTTTCAGGGACTGCTTGAAAACGTTAGACATGAAATTACTTCCCCGGTCTGACTGTACCTCCTTGGGCAGACCAAACTTTGTGAAGAACCCCAGCATTTCCTTAACCACGTTCTTTGCTGAGATGTTTCTAAGTGGAATGGCTTCAGGATAACGAGTAGCCATGTCAATCATGGTCAACACATAAGAAAATCCTGAAGAAGTCTTAGGAAGAGGGCCCACAATATCCACCAACACACGGGTGAAAGGCGCCTCAAAAGGAGGAATGGGAACTAGAGGTGCAACCTTTTCGGTCTGATTACACTTCCCCACAACTTGACAGGTGTGACAAGACTTACAATACCAGGAAACATCCCTGAAGATACCTGGCCAGTAGAAGTGTTTCAAAATGCGTGCCACAGTCTTCCTCACTCCAAGGTGTCCTGCCAAACTGGAATCATGAGCCACTCTAATGACATCCTGCCTACAAACACGAGGGATGACAACTTGATGTACAACCTCCCATTCACAGTCGGCTGATGCTGTTGGGGGTCTCCACTTCCTCATAAGTACTCCTGACTTTACATAATAACAAGTAGAAGCACCGGCTGACTCTTCTTCACTGTAAGCAGAGTTAGCTAGACCTTTCAACTCAGGGTCAGCAACCTGCAACTCAACCAACTCTTGACGAGACAAATTATCAACACTACGGGGTACTGCCTCATCTGGTGAGTGGTCCAAATTAGCAAGAAAAGTGTCAGCTAGGATAACATCATCATCATCATCATTATCCTCTAAATCACCAGTAACTTTAGACTTAGCCCTAGTGACAGCACATGCAGGGAACACATCAGGGACATCACAATCCCGGGACACAGCCACTGGCTCACTAGACAACTGAGGAGCTGGACACACTTGACTTCCACCAATATCATTTCCAAGTAAGAAAGTTACACCTGACATTGGGAGTGTCTCCAACCAACCCAACCATAACGGAACCATTAACAAAACCAGACTCTAAATTCACTCTGCACAGAGGGACAGAGAAGTAATTATTCCCTACACCTTGTAAGATTACAGTTTCATCAGAGGAATTAACATTAGAGCCTAGAACACTGGTCAGCATAAGGGATTGGCAAGCACCTGTATCACGATATATATGAACTGATTTCCTGTCATTACTGTCCAGAGGACTGACAAAACCATCAGACAGGAAATTAGCACCTGAACTCTTGAGAGTGTCACCCACGTTACTGCTCAAAAGAGGAGCTCCATCATGAGAATTTAAGTTACCCCTCAAAGCAGGTTCAGTCAACTCAGTTAAAGAATTCTGGGAACTCTCAAGAGTGGACACTAGACCAATTGACTGAATATTTAAAGACTCCTTTTTGTTCACATCACGCTGTCTCCTGAAACATCTCTCCGTAGTATGACCAAGCTTACTACAATAAGTACATTTACTTTTCTGAAATCTAGAGGTGAAGCTGGTATTTACTTCCTGAGAAACATCATCCTTATTCTCTTTCCTGTTACCTGTACTCTGAGTAGAGGCAACGTACTTACTCTCAGCTTTCCCTTTTTCTCTAGAATATCTCTTGTGAGTGAGAACATACTCATCAGCTAAAACTGCAGCATCAGACAAATTATCTATTCTTTTCTCATCAAGATATAGGCTTACATCTTTATAAATACACCTTTTGAAATCCTCCAGCAAAATCATCTGCTTAAATTTACCAAAATCAGAATCCACATTCTTAGAATTTAACCACTGCTCCAACAAATCTTCTTTGATTTTTGCATACTCAACATGGGATTGCTTATCTTGCTTGTAAGTTGTCCTAAATTTTACTCTATAAGCTTCAGGAACAAGCTCATAGGCCTTAAGAATCAAGCTCTTAACTACATCATAATTATCACACTGATCCTGAGGCAAAGATGCATAAGTTACTTGAGCTTTACCGGTGAGAACAGTTTGAAGGAGTACTGGCCAATACTCCTTAGGCCAATTAAAACCTGTAGCTACCCTCTCAAACAACTGAAAATACTTTGTTAAATCAGATTCATTAAAAGGAGGGACAAGTTTAACATTTTTAGCCACATCAAAATCATCAGAGCTAGATGATCCAGTTCCACCTTGTTTCATGCGATACTCATGGTCAGCCTGAATCCTGGCAAGTTCAACTTGTGCCTGAGCCTGTATCTGTGCCTCCTGAATCCGAACCTGAGATTCCGCCTGCTTAGCATTTGCCTGAAATTCAGCTTCTTTAGCACGAGCCTCCTGCAGAGCTAGCTGTAACTTAGCTAATTCAATCTGCGTTTGCTCATTTGGAGGAGTTACATTAAACAAGCTTTTATTAATCATGCCAACAATTTGATCCTTAGAATGATGAGAGTGAACTGCAATTCCCAATTGTTGAGCAACAAGCTTAAGTTCATTCTTTGTTCTGTTTTCTATATCACACACTGTTTGCACATTTGACAAAAAGTCCTTGGCTTCATCAAGTGTAGTAATAGTAGACATAATTAATAAGTAACAGTCACAAAATATCAAGCAATATCCTTATGATAATATCCTGAATATCCTGATATGAGGTCGCCAAATTTATGTTACGGAACAGAGAAAGATAATGTACACTTTAAGTGAGAATACGAAGAGTCACTACTGTCCCGTAAAGTTCCAGGTTCAAAACAAAAGAGTTAGGTAAAATTACAAGTTAAAGTTTAATGCACAAACTAACAACAAAACATTCAGAACTCATAAGGATAATGTAATGGCAAATAAACAGGTTAAATATATGGTTAACTGCAATAGCCTCTATTAACACGAAGTTAGCAAGAGTAAATTTATCTAAGTCAGCCCTGATAAAATGAGATACCAGATAATACTCAGTGAATGCCAGATAAATTATTACAGATACAAACTATTATCAAAAATGACTGACACAAAGATCCATACATGAATTACAAAAACTTCACTAAGCCTACAAATTAAACTTATGCTATACAGTACAAGAAAAAATGCAATAACAGTAATACTCAAATTACACACAGCTGCTAGATGGTTGGAGATTTCTTGAGCACTCACAATAATAATATCTGTATAGGGGAGGACAGAGATGTGAACAAAGTGAGGAGCAGATCTAAGTGGCAATGATGCAGAGACTGAGCTCATTATATAGGGGCCGGCAGAGCCTGACACAACTTGTAAGAGGGACGCGCAAATGAAGCCATGGGGACAGAGAGCTCAAAATCCCGCAAAGTATAACAGAGAGAACGACTTACTCTACTATAACGGTAGAAGGGGGGGACTGAGGCAGAACACGCTCGTGATCAAACATGCAGCAACTGTGCGTTAAAATTGCACAAAGGATGATGAAATCATAGGCTATGTAACAGTGTATATAAATGATATAGACAGTAACACTGGAAATGAAAGCTATCTAAATATGTTTGTAGATGATGCAAAAATACAAAAGAGAATTACTAACACAGAATCTTGTAAAGAGCTACAAGAAGAATTAAATAAACTTCATGAATGGAGTAATACATGGCAAATGGAATTCAATGTGTACAAGTGACATGTAATCAAGTATGGTAAAAGTGGTAAAAGACCTGACTGGGATTATACGTTAGGAAATAAAACCCTACACACATCAGAAAGACAGAAGGACCTAGGTGTGATTATCAATAACAGACTATCTCCAGCTGACCACATCAGTAAGAAGGTACGGAACACGTATACACTGCCTGCAAATATGAGAATAGCGTTCACATACATAAATGAAGACATGCTAAGAAGGATAATAACATCATTCATCAGACCAACCCTGGAGCATGCATCAGAAGTCTGGAGTCATCTCAAAAAAACACATAGACAAGATTGAAAAAGTTCAAAGGGCCGCGAAAAGATGGGTACCAAGCTTAAGGGATCTAAGCTACGAAGAAAGACTAATTAAACTGAATCTACCAACACTACAGGAGAGAAGGAAAAGAGGTGACATGGTTATGCTATATAAATGTACATCAGGGAAGGAGAAAATAGACATAAATACTTAACCTATGGGGAAGCATCAGCAAGAGGACACTGCAAAAAACTGCATAAGAAGAGAGGTGATAAAGACGTAAGGAAATTTAGTTTCCCAAATAGAGCAATTGATCAGTGCCGAATCAAATAGTGTGTGCCAAAACAATTCACAGATTTAAGGATATGTACGATAAATATGGTTTAAGACACGGGACAGTAGGAGCTTGACTCATTCCTGTAAAGATACAATTAGGTAGGAACACACACACACACTTGCGAATGTTTTGTCACTCGTCCTTGTTTGTCCATATCTCCCTCTCTCTCTCTCTCTGTCTTATTTTCTCGTCCCTTTCAAACACTTCACCGCCCTAAACACACGCACACATACACACACACAGCGATAGCAAGAGAGAAGGACTCACACCGCTGCGCTCCACCACTGGACATGCCTATGCGTATCTTTAAATGAGTCATGTTCGGTACTAGGCTAAACCATGTGATGATTTAATATAGTAGAGCAAGCATAAGCAAAATAGTGTAGTCTAAAGAAAGTATATATAAAAAATAGGTGATCCAAGGAATTCGCTGAGACAAGGCTAACATCAGGTTGTTGTCATACTGCCAAGCCCGGTAGCAGAGAGATGCCAGATTTTTAGTAAAAATTATCTTTCTGTAAAATAGATTGCTTTGCAGGAGTGTCTCTAGTACGGGAAAGACGGGATACTAGTAGAAAACAGAATGATGAATACAGAAATCTGGTTGAAAGGGATGCATATAATGATTTAGTGGTGAAAGTGAAAAAACTGGAGTTTTTCACCTGAAAGTGGAGGCAGTCAGAAAGGACGTACGCTAACAGAGGAGAAAAATGAAGATTTAGTAAAGAAAATAAACAGAAAAGACACAACAGTTGGTGAATTGTCAACTGAGGTGGACTCACTGAAAGAAAATAAGTGAAGTGGGGTGCACTGTGATTAACAATGAGAGATTTTTGGAGGAGTTCAAAAATGATACTGATCATATCAAGCAAGTAAGCAGTCTGATAGAACAAAGCAGTGATACTGGAGGGAAGTTAACTCAGGTAAATGAAATGATGAGAAATTGCACAGATGAAGCAGCTTACATAATTCACATGCTGAGATGGTGAAAATGAAACAAGAGTTAATGCGGTTGAAGGTAAAACCATAAGAAAGGATGTGCAGAAAATCATAAAAAAACAGCCCAAAGCTGATTAAGGAGTCAATGAAGATCAACAAATCTATAGTCAATTTGTGGGCAGCGCAAACGAAAATGGACCTTGCGCAAGCGCAATGCGCAATCCACAGTTCACTAGCTTGCACAAGTGCAAGTGCACAATGTGACTAATATTTAGCTTGCGCAATGTCGCAAAGTGCAGACGCAAACCATTTGCATATATTTGTGGGAATTAATGTAAAATATTGAGATGTTGAAATACACTGTCATACTTTCATATATTATTATTATTATTTTCTATTATTTGTTGTTTGCGCACGTGTGCAATCTGATATTTAGCTAGCACAATGTCGCAAAGCACAAGCGCAAACCATTTGCATATATTTGTGGGAATTATTGTAAAATATTGAGATTTTTTAAAATTATCATACTTGCTTTTGTTTATTATTATTCTATCTATCTATCTATCTATTGCCAGATGCCTTAATTATTAGGCTGTGGATATTTGATTTAAATAATGTGTTTTAATGATTTTTGTAAGGAATCGCGTATGCTACTCTCAATAAGTAATGTATTTTTAATTTATTATTTATTAATAATAATTATTTAAAAAATATTAAAATACATTATCTCAGTCATAGGCGGATCTATGGGTCTCACTAGCTTGTCTCAAGACTAGCCTATATCGTCATTTGTAAGACCACTGTCCATTGAGCTCCAAGCAAAAGGAGGTGACATCACTCAGGCATTGAAACTGCTGAATGCAACAAAATTTGAACTGGAATCTATGTGTGAGAATGACGAGATGTCATTTTCAGATATTATCTGTGACGTTGAGACTACAGCAAAAGAAATAGGAGTTCAGGTGAAAAAACTACATCTCCCACCTAGGTGCTGTTATCGCAACACAGGTGCCTCCAGCCAAAATGCTGAATCTTACTCCAGAATCAATGTATATTTCGGCACTTGATGCTGTGCTCCGAGATTTCATAGAAAGGTTCGGCAAGCACACTGAACTGGCAGCTGGACTGAGCTCGATCACTCCAAGCTTCATGAGTGAGAAATCTTGGGATGATGTGCAGCCAGCATATGCCAAATATGCCTCACTACTGAAAATGCATCCCACAGAATCTTCTCTAACACAGGAGTTCAAAATATGGAAAAGGGATTGGTCATATTGTGTGAAAAAGCTAACAACAGCAGTGGCTACAATCAACGAGTGCAGTGGCACCGAAGCTGTATTTCTCAATACGGTTTCAATGCTGACTCTCCTGGCCACATTGCCCGTGTCAACCTGTGAGGCAGACAGGATGTTCAGCCAGGTTGACCGTACGTGCTCTGCTCTCAGGAGCACGATGTCTGAAGAGAAGCTGGAGGCACTTGTACTGCTCCAAACATATCGCAGTTGTCTCCCATCGACAGAAGCCGTGATTGATAGGTACTCCATGATTGGTAAATGGAAATTAACGTTTGCTTTCTAGATTGTTTGGGATCCCGTCACAATTTGTTGCTGTATTGTTCATTGTTGTCTGTATGCTTTGATATATGCAATAAAGATCTGAGTTTTGACTACCTGTTTGTAAACATAAATTTCATTAATGAGCAAGTACATGTTTTCGTTGTTAGGTGAGTATTAATGGCTTCATTAATTATCAAAAAATTGTTTGAGTCACCTGAGCGGCTTCCTCTGGGTGTAATACTGGACATACAGAAACAGATGTACAGTTGCACAAAATCCATGACATCTTCTATTTTATGAGACTGGATTCTATGGCGCCCCTATCTTGCTTGGCCCCCCCCCCCCCAGAATAGAAATCTAGGTCCGCCCTTGATCTCTGTTGAAGCATTTTAAGAAATGCTACTACCCTCCCGCCTCCCCCTAACAATCCAGAACCCTCGAGACCCATCTCTTGTCCAGCCATGCGGGCTCCCATGACCACGTGTCCCGTGGATTGTGCAGAGCGCAATCCACAGGACACATGCACAAGGCAGGTGTGCAAGTGCAGATTTAGTTGTGCAATCGCAACTAAATTTGTGCTTGCACACCTGCCTTTTCATGTGCAAAGCACAATATTGCACAAATCTCACACGGTGCGCAATGTGCAAACGATATTCACCGGAGCACAACAGTGTGCAGTTGTGCATTGGGCAAGTCATTGCGAATCTTCCCAGCACCGTCTATGGAATCACTGGTATATATGAACGGGAAATAGGCAACAGAATCTCAAGAAACCAAAAAGAGATGGTAAATGTAATGAACAAAATTACTGAAAGAAATATCAAAAGGACATCTGTGAGAAAGATATAAAAGAATCCAAAAGGCTAGGGAAATATGAGACAAACAAGTCAAGATCCCTGAAAATAACCTTCCAATGTGTGAACACTGTAAGAAATATTAAGAAGTGCCAAGAAGCTGAAGTAATCAGAAGAATTAAAAAAAAAAAATGGATAAACAGATACCTATCTCAGGAGGATCGGGGATTACTAAAAGAAAAGAGGGAAGAAACAAAAATAATAAATGAGGAAAGGTCAGAGGAAAAAAGTTCTTTTTTTTTTTTTACAAAGTAGTAGGGTTGCATGTAAGAAATGGCACATTAACAACAAGAGCTGAAAAAAAGGAAGGTAGTAGACTTAAACTATGTCAAATATGTAGACAACATGACTAAGCTGATGTACTCAAATGTAGATGGAATGATATCCAACTTATTAGATATAAAAGACTATGTCAGAGAAAGAGAACCTCATATGATTTGCCTGACTAAAACCAAATTAACTCAAAGGATGTGCAATGACACCCTAGGTTTTGATGAACACACTGTATGGAGAAAAGATATAAATTTGGAAAAAAGAAAAAAAGAGGTGGGCAAATGATATAAACAAAGAAAAAACTCCAAGTCAATGAGATAGAACTAGATATACCCTCACAAGCAGTATTAACTGCAGTAGAAATCAACACATCTGAAGGAAAATAATGGTGGCAAATTTATATATGCCACCCAAGACAAATACTTGGGAGAGATATGAAAATGAAAACTTAGCAGATAGTACAATACAGAGTTAATGAACCCAACTAGATGGAATGGAAGAAAAATATGGAAGAATTATACTAACAGGAGATTTCAACATAAATAAAAATTTGAATACTCCATATGTGAGAAGCTATGAATGCTTTTGGAATCAAAAGCTCCTGGATCTTATACAGGAGGTTTTCCTAACAAAATATGTAAAGGAAAACACCATAAATAAGGGGACCGGAAGAACCATCATTATTATATTTTATTTTTAATGGGCAAGAAAATGAAATTGACAACATAGTGTATCATCTTCTTTTCACAAAAGCGACCATGCAGTATTAAACTGCAATTTCAGATTAGCGTATGATATATTTAGCAATAATGAAAGTTACAAAAATGAGCCTAAACTACCAAATAGAACCCATCATGACTTAAAAAAGGATTTTATAGAAAAGAATTTTATAGAAATAGATTCTGAAAAGGAGCTTAGAGAACATGATATAATTGCTACATATAAAAGACTGTGAATTTTATTAACCCCTTAACCGTGGGGAGTCACTTTCGTGACGCTTGGGAGCAAGGGATCATACCGTGGGGTGTCACTTTTGCGATTCTGTGTTATTTTGAATTCGCCAGGCCTTTCAAGTGGTGGCTTGTATCATCTATCAGTACTGCCAATGTCCAACACTAGTCAGCACTCCTAATCTCATCTGTACTCCCATCCATTGTTGACAATTTAGCCATTTCTCCCTGTTCTTGACTCCCCTCCCTACCTCCCCTCCATTACCCTCTCCTCTCGCCTGCCCGGCCGTGCTACGCTAAGTAAATCTTCCCTGGAATTTTCCACTGATTTCATCCATTGAAATAAGCCCTATGCCCTATTCTTATACCAAATGATATATACAAGGAAGAAAAAATTGGCTAATTATCATCTGACATCACCTCACGTGGACTTGTTCGCTAATTTTCGCTGTTTATTTCCCCTTGAAATATCCCGTGTAATCTATTCTCGTAGTAAAAATATATATAAGAAAGGAAGGGAGAAGCCTAAGTGATATTTACATTCACCTGGAACTACCTAATTTATTATGTATCGTCTAGATCTCCTGCCAATCATTTCATAGCGTATATATTAGCAGCTTTCACCCCTCTGACATTGGCAGCACTGCATTTCCCCTAGGCAGGCCACCACACTGTATTCAGTTTACTGTCATCTTTCAAGATGAAAGCATGTCGGATTCGCACCTGCCCAATTCCGTCACTTTTTAGTCCCATACAAAGGGCCCTGTGACCTCTACCCCCTACTAAACCTCGCGTGGAAAGAAGTAAAGGGGTAAGTGACTGCTGTTGAACGTGAACTGGCTAATTTGTCAATGAAAATGATAAACAGTGACTACGATCTATCTGGTGAGTAAAACAGTGCAAGTGGAAATGTAAATAATGTTTAAATAATGTGTAAACAGCAAGTGGAAGCAATGAATGTAAATATAAGTGAACAGTGGAAAATAGTTTTATAAGTCACTCCAAGTGACTGCATAACACAGTGTAAATAAAACAGAAATGTAAATAATGCAAATAAAATAGAGAATGTAAATAGAAATGTAAATGAGAAGTAATATAAGAATACGAGTATATATACTAGGAGTAATGAAAGTGAAAGTTTCACTCTAGCATGTATGAATACTATGAGTTATGAAAGTGAAAATGAAAGTGACAGATTCACTCTCAACGCTAGTATACAGGACGAGAAAGTGAATGCTACGTATTTTACTGAAAGAGAAATTGAATGCCTACAGTGACAATAAACTACTATTACTGAAGGAAACTTATGGATAAAGACTGTAGATCTATATAAGTGTTATATAGTAATAGAAATATAAACTGTGAGTGTTTTTATGAATAATAAATGACAGAACACCAGCGGCGAACGATGTCAATTGGGTAGGTCATACGCGCTCGTAATTTTCATTGCTTTCACAGTGTTTTTTTTTTTTTTTTGAGTATGGATTCCAAACTATTTGAGAATCATAGAATAGTGTTTCTAGTGATAATATCAGGCCGTGGTAATCATATTACGGGTTGTTGGGAAGTGTAAAGTAGAGACTTCGTTACCCAACTTCAGAGGTCTCCACAAGTCCTACAGTACTCGACGAAGGCTCAACAAACATCCCAGGATAAAGCTGAAGGTATGTGCCATAAGCATATAAAATTTTGATATTCTAGGACTAATAACTGATTTTTGGCAAATATTTTTGGAGAGTCTGTCGGAGAGCGAATATGACCGCAAGACACGCAAGTCAGGCAAAAACAACCCCGCGGTTTAGGGGTTCAACAGGATCCCCAAATTATATCCTCAGCACAAGGAAACAGAAATAAGGATAAGCAAATGGTATAATACCAAACGTAACAAAGCAAAGGAGAAAAGTGATTTGCTGTAGAACAGATACAAACGACATAATAATATGAGGGCATAACATAACAACTATAAACATGGCAAGAAATACAAGAATAAGGAGAGAAAGTCAAAAGTAGTTTGAGGAAGATATATATATATATATATATATATATATATATATATATATATATATATATATATATATATAAACATGGCAAGAAATACAAGAATAAGGAGAGACAGTCAAAAGTAGTTTAAGGAAGATATATATATATATATATATATATATATATATATATATATATATATATATATATATATGGAGCCTCTATATATATATATATATATATATATATATATATATATATATATATGGAGCCTCTCTCTCTCTCTCTCTATATATATATATATATATATATATATATATATATATGGAGCCTCTATAGTACAGTGGTAAAGTGTGCGTTTTCGTACACTAAAGAACGAGGGTTCGCACCCTGCCTGGGTAATAAACTTTGGGAGCGTTCTTCAGGCCACGTACTGCATTGGCAGACACAAGGGGTGCTGTGGATGAACCAGTGTCGCATACTGTAAAGTGTGCTTGCACCCAGGCGGCTTGCGTGGGCCGATTACACTTGGTTCACAGACTACACACACAGCCAAAGCCATTCCAACACAACAATTACACTTACAAGCACTTTTTACCCTACATACAATCTCTACCAGACAGCCTAAGCCACATTGGCTGTACCGTCCCCACTTCGGTCGGGATAGGCCGGTCCTGCAGTGGACACTCAATCGGCTGATGAGATTTATATATATATATATATATATATATATATATATATATACTGTATACTGTATATAGATAGATAGATAGATAAGAGTTGCATTGTTTCTCTGTTTGTCCTTCAATCACGCCCAAACCAAGGGCCAGAGACCCCAAGGCCCACACATATTCTGAATCAGGGTGACCCAAGGACAGTTTTAGAGGGGTCAAAACTCAGGTCTGCATCATTTGAGGTCACCAGTGGAGTGTTCACCTTTTTGACCCGGGCAACGCCGGGTACCCCTGCAACGAAGTTCTTGACATGGAGACTCACATGACCTCCAGTTTGGACATAGACTATATGAGGTTGACCTACTAGGTCTTTTGAGGTCACTTGTTGGAGGTCATTTGAGGTCACTGGTAATACATTCTCAAACGACTGGATCCAACAGCCCAATTTTTGGCATGGAGACTCACATGACCTCCAGTCAGACATAGGCAATGTGAGATTGACCTCTGAGGGCATTTGATGTCACCGGTTGGAGGTCATTTGAGGTCACCGGTAATAGTAAACAAGTACAATAATCCCTGCAAGACACGGACGCCCAAGTCCCAGACATTTTGGGCTTGGATCCTTGGACACCAAAAAAGACCAAAAAACGTAAAAATGCAAAGAAAAAACAACGTGTTTCCATCCCTGCTTTGTTAATTAGCTGTGCGGTGATGATCAGCTGTTTTTTAGCATGTAGTTCCTCTGACGTCCACTAGAGTGCCCCTCCAAGCCCCCATTTTCTGCCTACCTACTGTCGTGACTGCACGCTAGTCGCTATGGCTGCCCACGTGCTTGCTTTTGTGGTGGTGACCTACCTGCTGCAGGCCCTGTTTTTCTTCTGCTGTCTCTTACTCATGTGTGTGACAATGGCTCCACCTCTCACAGAAGAGGAAATGAGTGGTTCTGACTCTGGAGAAGAAGAGGGAGGTATTGGAGAAGGTGGACGCAGGATGGTTGACTTCCTGCATCCTCTATGAATTCAACCTGGCCCACTCTACCTTGTTCAATATCAAGAAATCAAGGGACAAACTCACCCAGTACATGGCAGACTTCGCATCAGACCCAAACGCAACATGCATAGGAAGATTATGTACCCTCCCACTTTTGCTGAAGTCAACCACTCCACACTGATTTGGCATCATCAACAATGTGCTGCTGGTGTGCTGGTGCATGGTACTGAGCTGAAGGCTGCTGCTGAGAAGTTTGCAAGGTTACGCGACACCGCAGACTTCAAGGCATCCGAAGGATGGCTCTTCACTTCCAAACTACGACATGGACTTACCAACCATAAGGCCCATGGTGAAGCTTTGGACTCCAACGAGGATGGAGTAGAAGAGTTTCAGCAGAAGGTGAAGGGCTTGATCAACAGGGAGGACCTCACTCTCAGTCAAGTCTACATCACTAACGAAACAGGTCTCTTCTATTGCTCGCTGCCCATGATCACCATAACACAGGAGGCGGAGAAATGTGTAGCTGGACGCAAGCTCTCCAAGCAATGGATATCTGTTTTGTGTTGTGCCAAACCTAACGGCATGCACCGGCTCAAGCCCATTATTGTTGGCTGTGCAAAGCAGCCTCGGTGACTTGGTGGGATGTCATTTTGTACCATTCTGTGAAGGCTTGGTTCACAGCAAAGATCTTCAAAGACTGGTTTCACCAGCAGTTCGTCTAGGAGGACATCCATTATCAGACGAACACACTGGAAATCCCATGCAACCAGGTAAAGGCTCTCCTTCTTCTGGACAATACATCTGTGCATCTGTCCGACAAGGAGTTAGTGGCTGAGAATGGCCTCATTAGGTGCTTGTTCTTGCCACCTAATACTACTGCTCTCATCCAACCAATAGACCAAGAAGTGATTGTGGCAGCGAAGAGGCTGTACTGTCAGAAGTTCCTGGACGAGGTGATGGTTGTTCTCAAGGACAAGAACAAGCGCAGGGAGGGATGGGACATGCGAGGCCAGCAGACCATGGAAAACCTTCACCGTTACAACCTCAAGTCAGCCATCAACAACTAGGCCAGTGCATGCAGGGAAGTCCCTGTCAAGACTCTGGAAAGTGGTTGGTCTCGTCTGCTTCTTGGAGCTGATGTGGTGCACGACTTTCTAGGTTTTGACGTGGATGACTTCCATGAGCGTCTTCGTGCAGTTGGCGATGAGGTGGATGTGGACAAAGTGCGTGAGTGGTTGGATGACAACAAGGGTGATCCTGGGTATCAGATCATGTCAATATCAAGAGCGCATCTTCAGTTGCAGGTACATTTACCCAGCTGAAAGATTCCGACAAGAACAGCAAAGATAATGTGGACTCCTCTCAGCATGCCACTACTCCAGCCATCCCCAAGCGGAGTGCACTCCAGGAGCACATTGAGTTCGTTTTGGACTACCCTTGAACATCCAGACTGTGACAGGGAGATAGGATCCCTGAGACTTGTGGAGGAAGTGCACGCTTTTAGGTAGTGCATGATCAATCACCAGAATTGCTGTTCCTTACACCAATCAACCATTGACACTTTCTTTAGGCCCATGACCCCTCATCATGCCCAGCCCTGGCTCCACACCAATGCTTCACCAAGACATGCCTTCCACCTCCAAGCCACACCCCAGCACATCAGCTACGGTGAAGTCTGCTCTGGAAGTGAGTTTGCGGCTATCTTCAGAGTCGTCTGCAGTGGGTAGCCCATCACCACGTCACAGCAACACACCCCTCAGCCACCTGCAACACCTACTTTCTGGCTCTGACAGTGAATAAACAGCAAAAACTTGCCACTAGACCACGTGGGAATTTACAGTGTTATGCAGTGTTAAGAACAGAATGTGCAGTGTTAAGAAATTAGAGTTCAAAATGCAAGGGATTAAGTGCAGAGAGAAACACTGGCATGCTGAAACTGGCGTGGCGCAAGTAAGAAAAGAATGTGCAGTGTTAAGAGTGTTCAGAGTGCAAAGGATTAAGTGTAGAGTGCAACACTGGCGTGTTTCAAGTGCAGCAGAAGTAAGAACAGAATGTGCCATGTTAAGAAATTAGAATTCAGGGTGCAAAGGATTAAGTGCAGAGTGCAACACTAGCATATTTCAAATGCAGCACAAGTAAGAACAGACTATGCAGTGTTAAGAAATTGGAATTCAGAGTGCAAAAGATTAAGTGCAGCACAACACTGGATTACTGTATATGCTTCAAGAGCACCTTCACCACTGTCAGAGCCTGAGAGGAGGAAGGTTAATCTTCGCAATGGCTACGGATGTCTTGTAAGTACCCTGTACACTGCTAAATACTTTCCATGCTCACTTCTAATTTCTCATTCTCTGGTTCCTTTTCATTTATTTCATTGTTTCTCTCCCTTATTTGTGTGCAAAAGGTGTTTAACCCCTAAACCGCGGGCTTGTTTTCTTTTACTTGCAGCTCCCGCGGGCATATTTGAGCTCCGACAGATTCTCTAAAAATATTTGCCAAAAATCAGTTATTAATTCTAGAATATTAAAATTAAATATGTTTATAGCACATATCATCAGCTTTCTCCTGGGATGTTTGTTGAGCCTTCGTCGAGTACTGTAGGACTTGTGGAGACATCTGAAGTTGGGTAACGAAGTCTCCACTTTACACTTCCTGACAACCCGTAATATGATTACCACAGCCTGATATCATCACTAGAAACACTATTCTATAATTCTCAAATAGTTTGGAATCCATACTAAAAAAAAAAAAACACACTGTGAAAGCAATGAAAATTACGAGGGCGTATGACCTTCCCACTTGCAATCGTTCGCCGCTGGTGTTCTGTCATTTATTACTCATAAAACCCCTCACACTTTATATTTCTATTACTACATAACACTTATATATATCTACAGTCTTTATCCATAAGTTTCCTTCAGTAATTGTAGTTTATTGCCACTGTAGGCATTCAATTTCTCTTTCAGTAAAATACGTAGCATTCACTTCTCGTCCTGTATACTAGCGTTGAGAGTGAATGTCACTTTCACCTTCACTTTCATAACTCATAGTATTCATACATGCTAGAGTGAAACTTTCACTTTCATTACTCCTAATATATATACTTGTATTCTTATAATACTGCTCATTTACACATCTATTTATAATCTCTATTTTATTTATATTATATACATTTCTATTTTATTTACACTGTGTTATGCAGTCACTTGCAGTAACGTATAAAACTATTTTCCACTGTTCACTTATATTTACATTCATTGCTTTCACTTGCTGTTTACACATTATTTACATTTCCACTTGCACTGTTTGACTCACCAGAAAGATCGTAGTCACTCTCTATCATTTGTCAGCCCTTTACCTCTTTCCACACGAGGTTTAGTAGGGGGTAGAGGTCACAGGGTCCTTTGCATGGGGCTAAAAAGTGGCGGAATTTGTCAGGCGCGAATCCGACGTACTTTCACCTTGAATGACGACAGTAAACTGATACTGGTGGCCTGCCTAGGGGGAGTGCAATACTGCCAATGTCAGCCTTGTAACAGCTGCTAATATATAGCTATGAAATGATTGGCAGGAAATCTAGACAATACATAATAAATTAGGTAGTTCCAGGTGATGAGTGCATGTGAGGTGGTGTCAGGTGATAATTAGCCAATTCTGGGTGTATGGCATTATCACTTACCTTATTTCTTTTTTGTTTATATTATTTGGTATAAGAATAGGGCATAGGGCTTATTTCAATGGATGAAATCAGTGGAAAATTCCAGGGAAGATTTACTTAGCGTAGAATACAGTGTGGTGGCCTGCAATAATTAGGTAGTTCCAGGTGAATGTAAATATCACTTAGGCTTCTCCCTTCCGTTCTTATATATATCTTTATTACGAGAATAGATTATATGGCATATTTCAAGGGGAAATAAACAATGAAAAGTAGCGAAAGAGTGCACGTGAGGTGTTGTCAGGTGATAATTGGAAAATTCCAGGGAAGATTTACTTAGCATAGCACGGCCGGGCAGGCAAGAGGAGAGGGTAATGGAGAGGAGGTAAGGAGGGGAGTCAAGAACGGGGAGAAATGGCTAAATTGTCAACAATGGATGGGAGAACAGATGAGATTAGGAGTGCTGACTAGTGTTGGACATTGGCAGTACTGATAGATGATACAAGCCACCACTTGAAAGCTCGGGCGAATTCAGAATAACACAGAATCACAAGAGTGACGCTCCACGATATGATCCCTTGCTCCCAAGCATCACAAAAGTGATGCCCTGCGGTTAAGGGGTTAATAGGTGCTGTGCATGTCCGGTAGGGAGTTATTTAGATGGTTTTCACAGTTAGGTTATGTTGGGGTCCATAAGCACCCGTCCAGGGGCATTTTTCCCACGTCCTGGACAAAACCAAGTCCCGGACATGCTTTTAGCTCTATTACACTGGATCTTAGAGAGATTACTTTACGCACAAATACTGTGTGTTAGTCTGCGAAAGCTGAAATAGAAAGTTCATGGACTTTTTACAATCCCTCTTCAAAACCATAGGAGATATATGGCCTTTCTGGAGTAGAAAGAAAGACTGAACTAGAACACAATGTGTTTGACTTTTAAGCCCTGGCAGCTCTGGTTACCCTTGCTAGTTATAAATAAGAGCAGGCTACTGATCAACCGAAGCTGTTCTACAGCTACATTCGAAGCAGAATTAACCCCCCTATGCCAGCGACGTACGTGCATGTCAGCCTCTTTATGCCAGCGACGTACATGTACGTCAGCAATTTGATATCTATCTATCTATCTATCTATCAATTGCCAGACGCCTCAATCAAGTTTGGGGTGGCCACAAACAAATCGCCTCCAAGTCGTCCTGTCCCCCGCCATTTCACTCCCCTGCTCCCAACTCACACCCCCCTCTCTCATATACCTCTCCACCCCATCTCTCCATCTCATCCTCGGCCTCCCCCTCCCTCTTTCCCCCTCCACCTCTCTCACATACACTCTCTTCGTCAGTCTTTCACCCTCCATCCTCTCCACATGGCCAAACCACCTCAGTGTGTTCCTCATAACGCTTCCTATCACATCCACATCAACACCACAATGCTCCTTTATATCCACATTCGTCAGCCTGTCTCTCCATGTGACTCCACAGGCTCCTCTTAAATAACTCATTTCCACTGCTCTCACTCTTGACTTGTGTCTTTCCAACAACGTCCAAGCTTCACTTCCGTACGTTAGAGTTGGTATCACAATACTGTCATGTAGTAACTTTTTCACTTCCATGCTCACTTCCCTGTTTCTTATCACTGCTTTCAAAGAACCAGCAACCTTTCTTCCCTGCTGTACTCTTTCAAGCACTTCACCCTCCAAACCTCCATCCTTACTCATCACACTACCCAAGTACTTAAACGTACTCACATTTTCCAATTCCTCACCATCCAACCTCGCTGTACATTCACTGACTTCACCTCTCTCAAAGACCATCACTTTACTCTTCCCTACATTCACCTTTAGATTCCGTTTCTTACACACTCTCTCAAACTCATCCACCAAGCCTAGCAGCTCCCCTTCGTCCTCACTCAACAACACAGTATCATCTGCAAACAACAGTACAGGGAGTTTCCAAACACTATCCTCTCTCACCAGGGCCACTCCAACATCCACTACCCTACCTTGTACCTCTTTTATTACCCCATCCATGTACAGATTGAACAACCATGGAGACATGACACATCCCTGTTTCAACCCAACTTTCAAAGAGAAAAATTCACTTAGTTCACCATCCACACGCACTGCAGCCTTCGCACCATCGTACATACTCTTCACAGCATTCAACAACTTCCCATCTACTCCATATATTCTTAACACTTTCCACAATCCTAGTCTATCTACCCTGTCATATGCTTTCTCCAAATCCATGAAAGCCGCATACAACTTCTTTCCCTTCTCTAGAAACTTTTCCACTAAACATCTGAGAATGAATATCTGATCTACACAACCTCTTCCCTTCCTAAAGCCTCCCTGTTCTTCTCCAACTAATTTCTCTGTTCTTTCTCTAACTCTGTCAATAAGTATCCTATCATACACTTTTCCTATTATACTAAGAAGACAAATGCCCCTATGATTACCACACACTTCTTTTTCCCCTTTTCCTTTGTACAAGGGAATAATTATACCTGTCTTCCAATCCTCCGGGACTCTACCTTCCTCCCAGGCCAATCTGCACATCTTCCACATCCATTCTACTACTATCTCTCCCCCATGCTTCAGCATTTCACCACACACTTCATCAATTCCTGGGGCTTTCCCTGATTTAACTTTCCTCATTGCTTCCACAACTTCAATCCTACTGATTTCTTCCTGTCTTCTCACCTCCCTCCTTCTCCCAGCCATTCCCCAGCCACTTATACTCGCATTACTTCCATCCTCCACGTTCAACAATTCCTTAAAGTGTTCTCTCCATCTGCTCACTTTTTCTCCCTTCTCCACTAGTAATCTACCATAATCTACCATTTTTATCTTTCACTCCCCTGCTAACTTCACTTCCACCCTGTCTTACTCTTTTCACCTCTTTCCAGAACATTTTCTTACACTCCCTCCACTTTACACTCAAATTCCTTCCAAATTCCTCATCCACTCTCTTCTTACTCTCTCTTACTAATCTTTTCACCTCTCTCTTACTTTCTACATATAACTCTCTCTTCCGCCTCTCAACTTCTTCCACGCCCCTATTTCTCATCCATTTATTGTATGCTCTCTTCTTTTGTGCCACAGCCCGTTTCACCTCTTCAGTCCACCACGCTGTTCCTTGCACCCCCCTCCGTCTTCTCTTCCTTCCACACACCACATCACATGCTGCACATATTTCTTCTGTAAATATTCTACACACACCTTCCACGTCCCCCATCTGCTCCAATTCATATTTGCCCAATCGTTCCTCCACTTCTCTCTTATACTCTGCCTTTTTCTCATCCTCTTGTAACCTTTCCACTCTCCTTGCAACTACTCCTTCCTCTCGTCTTTCCCTTCTTCTATTCCTCCATCTTACTTGAACTTTAATTCCAGCCACCACCAAGTAGTGGTCAGAAAGTCCACTCCCCCAACCTCTATAAACTCTTACATCCAATATACATCTTCGCATCCTTTCATCCACACACACATAATCAATCATTGCCTTCCTTTCACTCAGTTCACCACCCACCCTTCTCATCACTCGCCATGTATACCTGTGGATCATTTTATGCCTGAAGAGGGTATTGGCTATCACCAACCCCCTCCCAGCACAAATGTCCACTAACGCACTCCCATTCTCATCTACCTCAGCAGGCACACCCCACTCACCAACTATTCCATCCGCCTTCATATTCCCAACTTTACCATTCATATCACCAATCAAAAACACTCTCTCATTCCTTCCAAACTTATCCATGCACACTTCTACATTTGTCCAGAACTCTTCTCTCACTCTTCTAGCACGATCTTGCGTAGGCGCATACACACACACAATCACCCACATTTGTATTCCAACTTTCAACTTTACCCACACAATCCTTGATCCAACTGATCCATACTGTCTTATGCTCCTCTTCCATCTTTTACTCACAACTATACATACTCCTTCCTTTGCCCTCTCATTCTCACCTACTCCTGCACGTATACCCCATCCATACTCCCATTCTCTCTCACTTTCTCCTCTCCATTTTGTTTCAGTTATTCCACATACATCCACTTTCGCATCCTCAAGCACCTGGACAATCTCTCTCTCTCTCACCTCATCATTTGCTCCCCTTACATTCCAGGTTCCAATTGCAATGTCCTTTGTCTGGTCCTTGGTCGTCAACGTTTGGTCAGTCCTTGTCCGAGGCTTCTTGTTTGTTTTTTTAGTTAGTTGTTTTCCGGGAAGGGGCACTAACCCTCCGCCAACCCTTTTAGTCGCCTATTATGACAAGCAGGGATACTGGGGGAGTATTCTTGAAAAACTCCCCTACCCCAGGGGTAATTTGATATATTTGCCAAAATTTTAACATTCAAATTAGGCACAAAAAAATTGGCTGAGATATTCCCGTGCCTCTCTAGGGCTCTAGGTTTTCCTATATCATCTCTATACCCAACAAGAGTGTCCTTGGCTTGAATAGCATAGTTACCAATGAAGAAAATGACGATCTTCTACCTCAACTCAATGGGTGTCAGCGGTGGCGGCGGCGGCGGCGGCGGCGGCGGCGGCGGCTGTAAAGTCTATGGGCTTTACTCTGAAGTTTTCAGCCGCCTGCTCAGAGAGAATCGACCTCAAAATCGACCTGAATGGCTCTTGTGAGTGCTTTTATGATTGTTCTTCATGTTTTCTCATCATTTCTAACCTATCTAGAAAAAAAAAGGTTGAAAATTGGCCAGCACCATGCCTTCATGAGAGTCCAAAGTCTGCTGGCATGAGGCGGGTTAAAACCAAGATGAAACACTATCCGTCATAGATGAAGGGATAATCTATATAAATGAAGACGATATCTATGAAATACTAAACAAAAAAAAAACAATCAGTTTTTCCAGAGGAAAACAGATTTGAGAGAGATGATATGGAGCAAGCATGCCCAAACACATTAACAAATATAGGCATATCAGAACAAGAGGTCTAGGAAGAGTTGAGCAAATTCCCTTGACCATAAACTCCCAAAAGTTGCCAGTGCTCACCTGATAACTCATTTGAAGTCAGTCACCACTTCCTGGCTTATTTGGTGGCATACTTTCTAAAACCCATTCCATTATAATTATTTGTGAACAGTGCAAAAAAATTCTGCGATAATGTAATAACTAGTTATTACACCAGTTTTCTAGACATGATTTACTAAGAAAAATATTACAGAACAGTTACTAAAATACATAAAACAACAAATAATGCAACTGCACTCATCACATTACAAATCTCGCTGCATGTTTAATTTGAAATGCCAATCATGTAGTTTTCAGACAGACTAATGCTTAATCTGGCAAATGCTGAAGTGACTGTTCCGAATGTTACTTACGGAAAAAGTACATTTTTTCAAGCCAGAAACATAGGAAGATGAAACTGCTGGTCAAAATCACAGGCACTGAATAACCCTAGCATGTGGCGCCTGAGGTCAGTGCAGACAGTCTTAAGTTGATCTGTATTAACCTGAGACACCCCGTCAATGTATGGATACATTGCAACATTTTGCATTTGCCAGTCCTGTCGACGTACTGGTATGTTTTGCTATTGCAAGTTGCATAATTTCCACAATTTTCAAAATTCGCGCAAGAATTATGGTACGTAGCGTCGCACGACCTTCCCCTACCTGCCACCAGGTGGAGACACTCGGTGACCCCTCGCAACCCGCACTCACCTGTGGCTTGGTCACTCACCTGTTAGCAATGGTCCTACTCAGACATGGCGCATAGAGGTCTCTCGGAGGAGGAAATTCAAGCCACCCTGGATGCCTTTACTGGCAATAGTGATTCACCACTCGATGACGAGGAGATGGACAAAGATTATGTCCAACCAGAGGATGTGGAAAGCAGCAGCAGTGATGAGGAAGTCCTGTCCCCCAGGAAGCGGCACTCCGTGACTTATCGTGCTGCAGGAGAGGGTCAGGCTGCAAAAAACAACATGCAAGATCCTCTAGCCAGCCCCTACGTGACGTGGAGCCCGATTTTGAGGACGAGGACGAGGACAGAGCCGTGGGACGTGCTGCCACGTGGTACGGCCGTGAAGTAATTACTCATCGCGGCCCAGAGCGCACACCACATCATTCTAACAGGTATGGGCCTAGTGTTTTGTCTGGGGATGGTGGAAGTGGCGTTGAGGGAGTGGGGAGTGAAAGGGAAAGTGTTGGGAGGAGTGTGGAAAATGAGAGTGGCGGGAGTGAGTCATCACTCTCACGTGGTGGTGTGAGGCGGCGGGGCGTATCACGTGGGCAGTGAGGGTGGGTGGTGAATCACGTGGTGTGGTGATGGAGCAGGGAGGTGAAGAGGAGCCACTCCCCAGCACGTCTTATGCTCCCCAATATTCCCGGGTTTCCTCCCCACAGCCCCCTGATGTTCCCCAAGGCCGTAAGGGTAAGGGAAAGGGGAAGGGTAAAGGCCGAGGGAAGAGGAGTGCGAGTGGGGAAGCCCTCCGCACTCCTCCTCCCCAACCTCCCCCACCATCATCTCCCCACCCCAATGAAGGCGACGATGGGGACGATCGGGATGAGGAATTTGTGGCATGGAATTGGGAGGATGGGAGTGATTTTACTCCCCTCATTCACCTATTCACTGAGCAGGGGCGTGCTGGCTGCATTGCTCCCGGTATTCACCCTAATTCAACCAGACTGGATTTTTTCCACCTTTTCTTCAGTGAGGGCTTTGTGGAGGAAACAGTGGGTCAAACAAACCGGTTTGCTACCAGCCAGCGCCGTGAGAGTAAAGGACAGGGCACAAGGTGCAGGCATTCTATCCTATATGATTACCCAGTCTCCCTTGCAGAAATGTTTTTGTTTTTGGCCCTGGTACTGTTGATAGGTATTGTACGAAAGAACCGAATTCCTGCATACTGGACAAGGGACCCTATTATGCTTACACCAATATTTGGCCAAGTAATGAGCCGTAATCGGTCTCAGCAAATTCTAAGCCGCCTCCATTTCTATGATGCTGATGATCCTGCAAATGTTATTGACACAGATAAGATGAGGCAAATTTGGTTGGTTTTTGATCACCTACGGCAGACATTCTGTTCCTCATTTTATCCCTATAGAGACCTCGTCATAGACGAGAGTCTCGTGTTGTGGAGAGGCAATATTTCATTTCGGCAGTACATACCCGGCAAAAGGCATCGTTCTGGGTTCAAGATCTTTGTTATGTGTGACTGTAGGACTGGTTATGTGCAAGACATACTGTAGTCTTGTACACCGGTGCACAGACAGACATAATAGAAGATCGGAGTATTGGTCTGTCTGGAGCAGTGGTAAAGACAATGATAGAAGACTATCTTCATTATGGTCACGTCCTTTACCTTAACAATTGGTACACTAGCCCTCTTCTCGCTCATTATCTACACAGGCATGACACGGGGATCTGTGGGACCATCAAGGTGAACCGGCGTCACATGGTCAAGGTGGGGCAGAAACTTGAGAGAAATGAGGTGGTCTTCTTCCAGGCCAACAATATCCTTGCAACAGTGTGGAACCACAATAGAGAAGTCCGCCTCTTGTCCATGGTTCACTGCCCCTTGATGCACCGTACAGAGTCGGTAGATTATCGGAGCAAGAACAGGTGCCACATACGGAAACCTGAGTGTGTGCTTGATTATAATATCAACATGTGCCTGGTGGACCAGTCAGACTCCATGATATCCACTGTCGAGTGTGCCAGGACCACAATGAAGTGGTACAAAAAACTATTCTTTCACCTGTTTGACATTACTGCCCTGAATTGCCACCACCTTCACGCCATGACACCAGGAGTTCAGGAAACCTTTGAAGGGTTTGTGAAGGAGCTGACACGAGAGATTGTTGCAAGGTATGAGGTTGAAAGACCCCAACACCGCACCCGCACAGCCCCAGGTGCCCACCATTCCCTGAGATTATCCTCCCGCCATTTCCCCACTCCTATACTTCCCCAAGCAAATAGACCTGGGCCCCAACACAGGTGTCACGTGTGTAGCAATTCCCGGGTGAGACCCACCACTCAGAGAAAGGACACCCACTATGAGTGCGTTCAGTGTGACGTGGATCTGTGTATTCACCTATGTTTCAGTGAGTTTCACACATTCCTGCACTTCTGATAAGGTGTGAATGCGATAGGACGCTGATACTCTGAAATAAATGCGACAAACAGACGCTCAGTGTAATTATAAGGCCTGTAGATCTGTAAATAGTAGTATGGAAGTGGAAACGGGTGTAATATAAGTGGAAAATTATTATGTAAGCGTATGAATATTATCTAAGTGGAAACATACCTTGCGAGCGTATTTTGATGCGATATTCAGATGATCAGTGGAATAAATAAGGCCCGTAAATATGTAAATAGGAGTCTACAAGTGAACACGGGTGTAATATATGTGGAATATTAGTATGTAAGTGTATGAGTATTATGTTGGTCAAAACATTCATTGCAAGGGTATTTTCATGCGATATTCTGACGCTCACTAGAATAAATAATGCCAGTAAATATGTATAGTGCAGAAGAGGGTGTAAATGGGTGTAATGTAAGTGGTAAAGTATATTGGGATTGAAGAAATAAAGTAAAAGTGGAAACACGAGTGTTAGAGAGTGTGCTTGCTACGAGAATATGCGCTAGCATTTCGCTAAATGCCCTCGTAATGAATGTAAATAATTGACAATGTTTACAGTGGTGGAGGAAAGGTTCAATGTAAAGAAAAAATATTATGAAAGTGATAAAACAATGTTGTATGTTGAAATATGAGTCATAGTGAGTGTGCTGAGTATGCATATGTGCGCTATACTTATGCTACATGTCATTGTAATGAATGAAAACAGCTGAAAACATTTACATACAGTACCAAATGGTAAAATGGCATTGAAACAGCAGTATACAAGTAGAAAAAATGATATGTTGACTGAAACAAGAATCTTTGCACATAGCGTTTTACCAATCGGACCAAACTCGTTATGCTCGCGCGAAGGTACAATGCTTATTTTTCATATATATGTCATTGAAATTCATTATATTGTTATTCTTATTGTTTATTAGGTCAAATTCAATAAATGTAGAGGTGTTTGTTGTTTCTCCCAAAATTACCTACCATAGAAAACGTGAGCGCCTCACAGGTCAATGATAGAATACGATACCTGGCGCGGGGGACCTCACCTGTTCTGACCAGTTGCGGACCATGGTAAGCACTTTCTTCGTGATTTTCCTTTGTTTCTCAACTAAAGAGGAAGTTTTAGCCAAAAAAAAAAAATTCCAAAAATGGTCGGGACTAGGGGGTGTCGGAGGTGCGAAAGTGCTTGGGACGTGACGGGTTAATATTCTGCATTCAAAAAATTTTATATTACTTTTATATATAGATAAATGAATGTAAATATTTCACATATTGAAACAGTAAGGAATGAGTATGAGTCAGAGAGATTAACTGGTGTCTGAGCTAGAAAAATATTTGTCCCATAAATGAGATGGTACGCTAAGCTTTCTACAATACTGTTACATCCCCACCCCACACTGCCACAGGCTCCAACAGCAGTAGTTCAGTATAGGAAGATCGTTGCCCAGTGAGTTCTGCTGACACAAGTGTTATGTCACTACCCCACACTGCCACAGGCTCCAACAGCAGTAGTTCAGTATAGGAAGGGCATTGCCCAGTGAGTTGTTCTTCCTATGGTCAGCCTTTAGGTGTACAGAACACAAGATCAGCTGAGGTGAAAATAGACACTGGCTCCTTAAAGTTCACTGTTTTTATTTTCCAAGTAATTCCGCTTAATGCTTTCCAACTTCACCTCACTGTTCTCGCAAGCATTGGAGCTATACAAACTTTGCTAACTGCTTAATGCTTGATACTTCACTGTTATTACAGGTTCTGATGATATACAAACTTCAATAAATGCTTCACTGTTTTCACAAGTACCTAAAATAATCTTAACTGTAATTATACTTAATCGTTGCCAGCAACACTTTACAAACTTCACTAACAGCACTGCACTCAAACTGAACTGAAAAGCGACTGAGTCACTGAACGTCACTCAAACTGAACTGAAAAGCGACTGAGTCTCTGAAGTCACTCAAACTGAACTGAAAACTGACTGAACCTCACTCAAACTGAACTGAATACTGACTAAAGTTGAAATAGTCTCTACCCCATCCCTTATATAAACTTCCATTGTTCGAGAATCATCTACTTCTCCACAATTCTAGAACATGCTAGTCTTGCATCACCCCCTAGCAACAACAGTTACCAACTAGGAGACATCAGAACATGCCAGAGTTTTCTTACATTACATAACAGTGTAAACCATTTACCATACGAATGTAATTTACATAATTTAACCCACCCCATCCCGACCACTTTTCCACCACTGACTCCCCCCAATCCCGACCATTTTTGGAAAAATTTTCTTTTGGCTCAAACCTCCGCTTTTGGTGAGAAACATCGAAAATTCATAGAGAAATCGCTCACCTGAGGTTTAAAATACTCAATACAGGTAGGAGTACCTCCTCACCTTACTGGGTTTTCTAACAGGCTGGCACCAAAGAAAACGAGTTCTATGGAAGGATAACTATTTCACACCACTCATAAACGGTATTTATTTATTTACTTGGTACGAATTTATATGTAGTACAAGAGTATATTGGTTTTCAAGCAGTAATATAGGCATTATAAGCATTGTTTCACTCACTAACTCATCACCATACCTGACCTTTTTTTGCCACATTACCAGATCATCACTTCTGACTGTTTCTTCCTCTAATGCTATGTAAAGTTTGTCCTCCACATTGTCATTGATTGGGGAATCACTCTGGCCCTGAATTTCGTACTGTGGCATGACATGGCTTTACTGGCCAGGTCACTGATAACAGGTGAATTGCTGAGACAATGGCATGCAGGGGGGGGGGAGGTCATGCTGGGTAAGGCATTGTCCCTGCCTGGCATCTTGTAGAGGAAGGCGTCACGTGTATACGTACCAAAAATCACTCGCGAAAACTGAAAATTGTGCAAATTAGGGACCTTGCAATTACTTCACGTTTATGTACGTCGACGGGATTGGCAGTAACAAAACGTGTGGACTTTAAAGAACGTCGACGGGACGCCGCGGGTTAACAAGCAATCACTTAAATAAAACATTCTAAAGTAAAAGAGCACAAAAATTAATGCATAACTTATGAAACAATCAAACAACTACGCACAAAAACAGCAGGCAAACTGCCAACTCCGACTCGTACCAAAACCATTGTAAACATCAGGAAACATCGAGAGACATCTTGCCATCTAACTGGCAAATCTGGCTTCATAACAATACTTTCACGATATGAGCGCATCATTGTATAAGGTCTCCACCTGAGGTCTACTAACATTTTGCAATCAAATTGCTTTATATCAGTTTCATATATCTATCTATCTATCTATAGCCCGACACCCTAATCCCGCAAAGGGTGGCCGCAGACAAAACGCCTCCAAGTCACTCTGTCACCCACCTTTGACTCCCCTCCCCCCAACTCACCCCCCCTCCCTCATATACCTCTCAACTCCATCCCTCCACCTCATCCTCGGTCTACCCCTCCCTCTCCCTCCCTCCCCCTCACCTACATACACCCTCTTAGCCAGTCTTTCATTCTCCATTCTCTCCACATGTCCAAACCACCTCAGTGTATTTCTCCTAATCTTTTCAACCACATCCACATCTACCCCACAACGTTCCTTCACTTCTTCATTCGTCAACCTGTCCCTCCACGTCACTCCACATGCTCCTCTCAAGTAACTCATTTCCACTGCTCTCACTCTTGACTTGTTCCCCTCTTGCAATGTCCACGCCTCGCTTCCATACGTCAGGGTAGGGATCACAATACCATCATGCAATGACTTCTTAACTTCCATACTCACCTCCCTATTTCTCATCACTGCTTTCAGTGTACCAACAACCTTTCTTCCCTGCTGTACCCTTTCACGTACTTCATCCCCCAAAGTTCCATCCTTACTCATCACACTACCCAAGTACTTGAATGCACTCACATTCTCCATATCCTCACCATCCAACCTCACTGTACACTCTGTGACTTCATTCCTCTCAAACACCATAACTTTACTTTTGTTTACATTAACTTTCAGCTTCCTCCTCCTACACACTGTCCCAAATTCATTCACCAAACCTTGCAACTCCCATTCATCTTCACTCAACAATACTGTATCATCAGCAAACAGCAACACCGGAAGCTTCCAAATCTCACCCTCATTCATTAGGGCCACCCCCACATCCACTGCCCTACCTTGTACCTCCTTTACAACCCCATCCATATATATATTAAACAGCCATGGAGACATTACACACCCCTGTTTCAGTCCCACATTGAGATCAAAGAACTCACTCAGCTCACCATCCACTCGCACCGTAGCCCTAGCTCCCTCGTACATACTCTTCACAGCACTTAACAATACCCCCTCCACTCCATATATTCTTAATACCTTCCACATACCTTGCCTATCTATTCTGTCATAAGCTTTCTCCAAGTCCATGAAGGCAGCATACACTTTCCTTCCCTTCTCTAGATACTTCTCCACTAAACATCTTAGAACAAATATCTCATCTACACACCCTTTTCCCTTCCTAAATCCCCCTTGTTCTTCTCCAACTAGCTCCTCTGTCATATGCCTAACCCTATCAATGAGTATTCTACCATATATTTTACCAGTCACACTAAGAAGGCAAATACCCCTATGGTTACCACATACTTCTCTCTCCCCTTTTCCTTTGTACAGAGGAACAATTATACCTGATTTCCAGTCCTCTGGAACCCTTCCCTCTTCCCAAGCCAATCTACACAACTTCCATATCCACTCCACAACAATCTCACCCCCATACCTAAGCATTTCACCACACACTCCATCAATTCCTGGGGCCTTTCCCAGCTTAATCTTCTTCATCGCTTCCACTACTTCCGACCTACTGATCTCTTCCTCCCTCCTCTCAACTCTTCTTCTCCCAGCCATTCCCCAACCACTTATACTCACACTGCTATCACTTTCTACATTCAACAAATCCTCAAAGTGCTCCTTCCATCTCCTCAATTTCTCTCTCTTCTCCACCAACAATCTATTATTCCTATCTTTCACTCCCCTACTATTTCCCCTTTCACACTGCCTTACTTTCTTTACCTCCTTCCAAAACAATTTCTTACTCTCCCTCCATTTCACACTCAGATTACTCCCAAACTCTTCATCCACTTTCTTCTTACTCTCCTTCACCAGTCTCTTAACCTCCCTTCTGCTCACATATACCTCTCTCTTCTCTCTCTCATCTTCTCCCCTACCTCTACTCGCCAACCATTCACCATATGCCTTCTTCTTTTGCTCCACAGCTCGTTTCACCTCATCATTCCACCATGCTGTCCCTTGCACACCCTTGCATCTCCTCCTCACTCCACAAACCGCCTCACACGCTGCGCTTATCTCTTCCGTGAATATCTTACATACGTCTTCCACCCCTTCCATCTGCTCTAGCTCATACCTTCCCAATCTTTCTTCCACTATGCTCTTATACTCTGTCCTTTTCTCACTATCTTGCAATTTCTCCACTCTTCTCACAGGAGCTGCTTCCTCCTGTCTTCCCCTTCGCCTCCTCAACCACTTTCTTTGCAGCTCTACCTTGGCCATCACTAAGTGATGGTCCGAGACTCCATTCCCCCACCCTCTCCACATCCTTGCATCCAACACTTGTCTTCTCATTCGCTCATCCACACACACGTAGTCTATCATTGCCTTTCGTTCAACAAGTTCACCATCCATCCTCCTCATTACTCTCCATGTATACCGGTGGATCATCTTATGACGAAAGTAGGTGTTGGCTATTGCCAACCCCTTACCAGCACAGATGTCCACCAGAGCACTACCATTCCCATCTACTTCAGCTGGCACACCCCACTGACCAACCACTCCATCCACTCGTACATTCCCAACTTTGCCATTCATGTCTCCAATCAACAGCACTCTCTCGCTCCTCTCAAACTTGTCCATACATGCTTCTACTCTCGTCCAAAACTCATCTTTCATATATACTGTAGATATATGGATATTAATATTTCAATTCATTCAAATAATGAGAGAGTGTGAACGTCAATGGACTGAGCTAATACCAAGGTTGGTCCTGGAAATGAGATGGTATGCTAACTTACTTTGGCAATATCTTTTTACTTTTTATAATGGAGTGTCTTTTCCTCTGTGCAATGAGTAAATAAGTTAATAATATGTTACTTGTGACTACAGTGATACTTGAAGCACATTAAAGAAAGTAGTTTAGCTTACAGATTTTTAATATATTCAGTTATGTTATCAGGTGAGAATTGGCAACTTTTTGGGAGTTTGTGGCCAAGGCAATTTGACAAAGGAAAAGGAAATGATCCTGACGAGATTTCAGATCGGTATTACACAGATGTGCAGAAGAGTTAAGCAAACCACTATACTTAACATTCAAGGAATCCTTAAGACAAGGTAAACTACCAGATATTTGGAAGAAAGCAAACATTGTTCACCTCTTCAAGAAGGGAAACAGATAAAATCCACTTAACTACTGACCACTATCACTGACCAGAGGTGTAAGTAAGATATTAGAAGAGTTGATAAGAAAAATTTGAGTAAATCATCTGAAAAACAATATGATAACAGACAGTTCAGTTTTAATAAGGGAAAATCATGTGTTATTTATCTATTAAACTACTACGATAGTGTTGCAGAAAAACTACAGAAAAGAGAAGGATGAGTGGACAGCATCTATTTAGATTTCAAGAATGCATTTGCCAGAGAACCACACCAAAGACTTTTATGGAAACTGTATCGTCAAGGAGGAATCCAAGGTAATCTGTAGGCTACTATTGGATGCAAGATTTTCTCAGAAAAAAGGAAATGAGGACAGTACTAAGGGGAAATTGCTAATCATGGAGAGAAGTGTCAAGTGGAGTCCCACAGGGCTCAGTGCTGGCACCATTGTTTTTGGTATATATAAATGACATTGACAGCAACATTGGTAATGGAAGCTATCCAAATATGTTTGCTGATGGTGCAAAAATAGAAAGGGGAATTACAAACACGGACTCTTGCAGAGAGCTGCAAGAAAAAATAAATAAGATTCATGAAAGGAGCAATAGATGGCAAATGGAATTCAGTGTGGACAAATGCCATATAATCAAGTTTGGTACACGTGAAAAAATACCAGACTGGGATTATTAGCTCTTTTCCTCAAGATCTTCCACTGTTATTTCATCATCATCCTTTTCAGGGTCTGGTGTGCTACTAATCGAGGTTTTAGCATCCTCGATCGTTTTTGGATTCTCATTATCAGAAAGATGGACTTAGGAGTGATTATTAATAACAGAGTATCTCCAGCTGGCCACATCAGCAAGAAAGTACGGAACATGTACATTCTGTGTGCAAATATGAGAGTAGCGTTCATATATATATATATATATATATATATATATATATATATATATATATATATATATATATATATATATATATATATATATATATATATATTATGAAGACATGCTGAGAAAATAATCACATCATTCATTAGACTAGCCCGGAGTATGCGTCAGTAGTCTGGAGTCCATATCTCAAAAAACTTATAAACAAGATTGAAACGATACAAAGGGATGCTACAAGATGAGCACCAAGCTTAAAGGATCTAAGCCATGAGGAAAGACTAGAAAAATAAAACCAACTAACATTAGGCTACAAGAAAGAAGGAAAAGAGGAGACATGATTATGATATACAATTGCATCACAGAAATGAGAAAACAAACATAAATGAACATATAACCTATGGGGAAGCAACATCAAGTGGATACTGCAAAAAAATGCATAAAAAAGAGGTGATAAAGACATACTGTAAGGCTATTCAGTTTCTTAAATAAAGCAATTGATCAGTGGAATACACTACAGAATGAAGTAGTGTGTGTGTGTGTGTGTGTGTGTGTGTGTGTGTGTGTGTGTGTGTGTGTGTGTGTGTGTGTGCCAAAACTATTAATAAATTGCAGAACATATAAGATAAAAGTGGCACAAAACACTGTGCAGCATGAGCTTAATCCTGTAGACATAGCCCACAATTTGGTAGGAACAATTAAGTGGGAACACGCACACAGAAAATCCCAAACTCCTTTCAGCTTAATTGATGGCCAGGTGTAGTTAGTCTGGAGGGTGAATTTAGACTAGAAACCATGGAGACTTTTTTTTTTCCCCCACCTGACAAAGATCCGTAACCCCTTCCAGCTCAGTTGATGGCCAAGTAGAGTCAGACTGGAGGGTGGATTTTGACTAGTACCTAAGGAGCCTTATCATGCTTCTCAACTATAAGGCTCACTGTAGTCCATGCAACAGCAAATTAGTTTTTAAGTTGTGACTGTGGTCTATTTCCGCCAGATACCGGTATATTAAAAAAAATATATAGTCAGACTGGAGTGTGGATTGACAAGTAATCAAAGATCCTCATTCCTACCACAAATAAGGCTCACCAGTGTCATATAACCATGGCATCTTTCTACCTTGAATGCGGAGCAGTAACAAGATATTAACTCCAGAAAACAATGCTAATTACGAAGAAGTGCTATGAAAAGGATGTAGAGCCGAAGTTTTGTCTTATTCTGCCACTGAGAGACAGGTAATAAGGTACAAAGGGTCGAAAATCTCTGCCAGTTCCATCAAATCGACTAGGAACCAAGGAGACTCGTTGAATTTCAGGCAACCACGACTTAGTATTCAGGTTGCGGAATTGGCCTAGCTCTGTTGGATGAAAATCAACCTGCAGTAGAAACCAAGATGACGCACATTAACCAAAGAGTATATTCGTCTGAAGAAAAGGAGAAAATAATTTTATAATAACCCTAATAATGTAGGAGAATCATCATCATTATCATCATGATCATCACTACCATCATCTTTACCATCATCATCACTATCGCCGTCGCCACCATCACTGTCATCATCGTCATCATCACCATCGCAGAGTAATTGGGGGTCTTAATAAATGTAAAACAAAATGAGAGAACTATCATCATCATCATCATCACGTATGGAGACCTAAGGGACGTGATAGGGCCTAAAAAGAAAGCAAGAAAAAGAGAGGAGAATCATCAACATCATCATCCTACTTTCGTCATCCACCCAGGTATTCTTGCTAACATGTAGCCTTTCGTAATGCATGAATTTTAAAGTGTAATTAAAATACATGCATTACCAGGGGGAGAGTGTGGACGGGGTAGAGAGGGAGGAGGGGGTGGAGAAGAGAGTGGAGGGGGTAGAGAGGGAGGAGGGGGGTGGAGGAGAGAGTGGAGGTAGTAAGGGGTTCCATCCACATCCTCATCCACATCCTCACCCACATCCTTATCCTCTCCTACAACGTGGCTAGGTGGATGGAGGTGTGGGTGGAGAGGGTGATCGAGGAATGTGTGGAGGTTGGGAAGGCCTCCACACTCATCAGTTCACCTCTGCACCTACACTTCCATACCGCTCTGCACTGCGTGAGTGTGGGTCAGGATGGGGATAAGGGTGTAGGTGTAGGTGTGGATGAGGATGCTGGAGTGAAGGAGGGAGGCGAACCCTCTCTCTCGCCGTCACCCACATTCTTTCCCGTACTCTTACCCTTCCACTCAATGTCCCTCTTCTTCACCCTCACCCACATCCTTTCCCTCACCCTCACCCTCACTCTTTCACTCAGTCACTCTCCCTCTCTCACCTACACTGATTCACACTCGCCCTCTCTTTCTCCTTCTCCCTCTCCATCTGTTACTCACCCTTTCTCTCACCCTCACTCACTCTTTCTCCCTCTCATTCTCTTCAACACTCTCCCTTACATTCATACTCCCACCCTCTCCATCACCCCCATCCCTCTTTTTCTCCTTCACTCTCACTTTCATTCCTTTCCTCACCTCCTCCTTCTCCTCCTCCTCCTCCTCCTCCTCCTCTCTCTCGTTATGTTGTGGTAGGTAGGGGCGCTCATCATCCACTCACTTGATGTAGTGTTTCTTTCGGGTAACTCTGCACTGAGTGACAATCCAAATGGTTTCCTATACACCAGGAAATTATTCACTACGCTGGGTGGTAACCATATAACCAAATGGTGGGCTGAGGTCGGCTGAAGATAGCCCTGGTCTGCATGGGGGCCGAGGCCAGTCAAATACAGCCCGGGCCTGCATGGGGGCCGAGGATGGCTGAGGACAGTTCGGACGAGGAGCTCTCCCTTTCTCATCCTCACTCTCACTGACCCTCACTTTCCCTACCTCCCTCTCTCCTTCCTTACCTCCTTCTCTCCTTCCCTACAACACTTTCTGCTCCCCAGCCTCCCTCTCTCTCCTCTCCTTCCGTACATCTCCCTCTCTCTCTCTATCTCTCTCTCTTCTTCCATACTTCTCTCTCTCTCCTTCCCTACCTCCCTCTTGCCTTCCTTATATGTCTCTCTCTCCTTCCCTACCTGCGAAACTCCTGCCCTAGCTCCCTTTCTCCCTCCCTCCTTTCCAACCTGCCTCTTTCTTTCCCTACCTCTCCCTTGCTCCTTTCATGCCTCTTTCTCTCCTTCCCTATCTTCGTCTCTCTTCACTATTTCTCCTTCTCGCCTTTCAGAATCCCCTCTTTCCTGCCCTCCTTCCCTACCTCCTTCCCTCTTTCGTTACTTCCCTCTCTCCTTACCCACCTCTCTCTTTCCTTTCCTTCCTCCATCTCTGCTTCCCTACCACTCTCTCTCCTTCCTTATCTCCCTCTCTCCTTTCCTGCCTCCCTATCTTCTTCCTTCCTTCCCTAACTCCCTCTCTCCTCCCCTACCTCCCTCACACTACTTTCCCACCTCCTTCTCTCGATCCCAACCTCCCTCTGTCCTTCCCTACCTCCATCTCCCCTTCCCTGCCGCTTTCTCTCTTTCCCTACCTCCCTCTCCTTCCCTACCTCCCTCTCTCTCCTTCTCTACCCCCAACTCCTCTTCCCTACCTTCCTCTCTTCTTCACTGCTTCCCTTTCTCTCCTTAACTACCTCCCTCTCTTTCCTTCCCTATCTCCCTCTGTCTCCGTCAGTGTCTCCCTCTCTACTTTTCTTCCACTCTCCCTCTCCTTCCCCACATCCCTCTACCCTTCCGTACATCCCTCTCCTCTTCCCTTCCTCTCTCCCTCCCTCTCCATCTCCCTCTTTCCTTCTCTTCTTTCCTACCTCCCTCTCCCCTTCCTCCTCTCCTTCCCTACCTCCCTCTCTCTTTCCCTACCGCCCTCTGCCATTCTCTACCTCGCTTTCTCCTTCTCTATTTCCCTCTTTCCTTCCCAACCTCCCTCTCTTTCCATAATTTCCTCTTTCATTCCCTACGTCTCTCACTCCTTGCTTCAATCCTTCCTTCCTTCCTTACTTCCTTCTCCCTCCTTCCCTACCTCCCTCTCTCTCCTTCCCTACCTCTCTCTCGTTCATCACCAACCCTCTCTCTTTCCCTACCTCCCTCTCTTCTTACCTACCGTACCTCTCGCTCTCTCCTTCCCTATCTCCTTCTCTCTCCTTCCCTATGTCCCTCTTTCTCCTGCCCTACCTCCCTCTCTTTCCAGCCCTGCCTCCCTCTCTCCTCCCCTTCCTCCCTCCCTCCTTCCCGACCTCCCTCTCCCTCCTTCTCTACGTCTTTCTCTCTCCTTCCCTACCTCCCTCTCTTCTTACCTACCGTATCTCTCGCTCTCTCCTTCCCTACATCCTTCTCTCCTGCCTTATCTCGCTCGCTCTCCTGCCCTGCCTCCCTCGCTCTCCTGCCCTGCCTCCCTCGCTCTCCTGCCCTACCTCCCTCTCGCCTTCCCTCATTCCCTACCTCTCTCTCTCCCTCCCCACTTCCCTCTCTCTTCCCGTCCTTCCCTTTCTACTTTCCTACCTCCTTCTCTCCTTCCCTACCTTTCTCTCTCGTTTCCTACCTCCCTCTCTCCTTTGCTACCGCGCTCTCTTCTTCCCTTCCTCCCTCTATCCTTCCTTACTTCTCTCTCTTCTTGCATACTTCCCTCTCTCCTTCCCTACCTCCCTCTTTCTTTCTCATCAGCCCTCTCTCCTTCTCTATCTCTCTCCTTCCTTCCCCACCTCTCTTCTTCCCTATCTCCCACTCTCTCCTTCCCTATCATCCTCCCTTTCCTTCCATACCTCCTCTCTCTCTCTCTCTCTCTCTCCATATCATCGTCTCTCCTTCCCTATCTTCCACTCTCTCTCTATCTCTCTCTCTCTCTCTCTCTCTCTCTCTCTCCATATCATCGTCTCTCCTTCCCTATCTTCCACTCTCTCCTTCCCTACCTCCCCCTCTCCTTCCCTACAACCCTCCTGCCCTCTTTCCGTCGCTACCTTCCGCTTTCCCTCCCTACCTTCATCCTTCTTCCCTGCTTCCCTTCCTCTCTCCATCCTTCCCTACCTTCATCCCTTCTTCCCCATCTCCCTCACTCCTTTTCTACCTACCCCTCTCCTTCCTTCCTTACCTACCACTCTCTATCCTTCCCTACCTCTCTCTCTCTCTCGTTCCCTACATCCCTCTCTTCTTCCTTACCTCCCTCTTTCCTTCCCTACCTCCATGTTTTCTTCCTTTCTTCCCTACCTTTTTGTTTCTCCTTCCCAACCTCTCTCTCTCTCTCCTTCCCTACCTCTCTCTCCCTCCTTCCCTCTGCCTCCCTTTCCTTCCGTACCTTCCTCTCTCCTTCCCTACCTCCTTCTCTTCTCATTACTTCTCTTCCTCTCCTTCCCTACCTCCCACTTTCTATTTCCCTCTCTCTCTCTTTTTCCTTCCCTATCTTCCTCTCTCCATCCCTACCTCCCTCTCTTTTTCTCCTTCCCTACCTTTCTCTCTTCTTCCCTACCTCCCTTCTTCCTTGCTTACCTTCCTGTTTCCTTCCCCATCTACCTCCCTTTCTCTCCCTCCCCCTCTCTCTCCTCCCCTCCTTCTCAACCTCCCTCTCTCCTTCTCTACCATCCTCTGTTCTTCCCTATCTCTTTTCTTTTTCCCTACCTCCCTCTCTTTTTCTTTACCTCTCTCATTCCTTCCCTCCCTCTCTCTCTTTCTCTCCTTCCTTACCTCCTTTTTGCTTCTTCCCTACCCCCCTCTCTTCTTCCCTACCTCTCTCTCTCTCTCTCTCTCTCCAACTCTCTCTCTCTAATTTCCTACCTCCCTGTCTCCTTCCCTACCTCCCTCTCTCCTTCCCTACCTCCCTCTCTCCGTCCCTACCTCCCTCTCTCTCTCTCTCTCTCTCTCTCTCTCTCCTTTCCTACCTCCCTCTCTTTCCTTCCATACTTCTCTCTCTCTCCTTCCCTAATTCTCTTTCTCTTTCCCTACTTCCCTACCTCTCTCTCTCCTTCCCTACCTCCCTCTCTCCCTCTCTACCTCCCTTTCTAATTCCCTCCTTCCCTTTCTCCTTTCATCCCTAGCTCTCCCCTTCCCTACATGCATCTCTCTTTCCTTCCTTTCCTCTCTTCTTCCCTACCTTCCTCTCTCCTTCCCTACCTCCCTCTCTCCTTCCCTACCTCCCTCTCTCCTTTACTGCCTACCTTTCCTGATCTCCCTCTCTCCTTCTCTACTTCCTTCTGTCCTTCCATACCTCTCTTTCTCTCTTTCCCTACCTCCCTCTCTTTTTCCCTCATCCTGGCCCTCTCTCTCATCCACACCCTTCCTCTCATCGCAACATTTTCCCTCACCCTTACCGCCTCCCTCATCCTATAACCACTCCCACACCCTACACGTCTTCCAGATCTGTTCCCACACTCTAAACCTCTCCCTCATCCTAGCTCTCCTCCTCATCCTAGCTCTAGCCTTCATCCTATCCCTCTTTCTTATCCTAGACTTCTCCCTAACCCAAAGCTTCTCCCTCATCTCAGATATCTCTCCCACCCAACCTCTCTCCTTAGTCTACAGCTCTTCCTCATCCAGCAGCTCTCCCTGTACTTTCCTCTTCCTCACCCTTTTCCTTTTCCCCTCCCTCATCCTAACCCTTCCCCTCACCCTAACATTCTACTTCACCCTACCTCCTCTCCTTCACCCTAGTCCACTCCCAAACACTTTTCCACACCCTATCCCTCCCTCTCATCCTATCCCTTATGCTACACCTATTCTTCACTTCTCCCTTACCCTCCCCCTATCCTCTATCTCACCCTTCTGCTCTTGATCTCCTCACCCTAGCCCTCTCCTCTTTCACCCTTTTGCTCTTCATTTCCTCACCCTAGCACTCTCCCCCGTCCTGATCCTATACCTAATCCTAACCCTCACCAACATCCTCGCCTACTCCCTCATCCTAGCCCTCTCCATCATGCTACACCTCTCTTTCACCCTAACTCCTCTCTCTCAACTCAGTTACCTTCTCTCTCTCCTCTCTCTCATCCTTCTCTTCCTCTCCCTCATCCCGGCTCTCCCCCTCCTCCTAACTCTTCCTCTCATTCTAACCCTCTTCCCCACCCCCTTTCCCTCATCCTAACCCTCACCCTAACCCCTCTCTCTCTCACCCTACTCCTCTCCCAATCCCTTTCCCACACCCTATCCCTCTGTCCCATCTTGGCCTCTCTCCCTCATCCAAGACCTCTCCCTCATCCGTGCCCTCTTCCTGATCTTAGCCCTTTCTTTCATCCTAGCCCGTTCCCTTAACCTAACCCCCTCACTCATCCCAGCCCTTGCTCGTATCCTAGCCCTCTCCCTCATCTTACCCTTTCTCTCATCCTAACCCTCACCCTACCTCTCTCCCTCACCCTACCTCTCTCCCTACACTACAACTCACCCTTATCCTTGCCCTCTCTCTCATCCTAACCCTCTCCCTCATCTTCGTCCTCCACCTTACCCTACACCTCTCACACACACTAACTCCTCTCCCTCACCTCATCCATACCCTCCCCTTCTCCTCTTCCTCTCTCTCATCGTAACCTTTCCCCTCACTTTACCCCTCTCCCTCGCCCTAACTCCCTCTTTCTAAGCCTCTTCATCAACTCTCCTCCCTCACCCTAACCCCTCCCAATCTCTTTCCTACACCCTAGCTTGTCCCTCATCCTTACCCTTTCCCACATTCTAGCACTCTCCCTCGCCGTAACCCCTCTCCCTCACCCTACTTTTCTCCCAAACCCTCTCCTTCATCCTACTCCTCTTGTTCATCATAGTCCTCTCCCTCATCCTAACACTCTCCCTCATCCTAGCCCTCTCCCTCATTCACACACTCCCTCTCATCCTAATCCCTCCTTATCACATCCTACTCGTCTCCCCAAACCTTTCTCACAGTGTAGCCCTTTCCCTAGTTCTCTCCCTCATCCTAACCCTCTCCCTTCCTCTACCGCTTACCCTACACCTCTCCCTCATGTATGTTCTCTCCCTTAACTACTCTCCTCCCTTCCCCCTCATCCTAACCTCACTTTCTCACCTCACCCTTACCCGTTTACCCTCTCTCTCTCTTCCTAAGCCCCTCTCTCTTCCTAACCCTCTCCCCTACCCTAACCCCTCTCCTACACCCTACTCCTTTCTCAAACCCTTTCCTTCATCCTAACCCTCTTATTCTAGCCTTCTCCTCCCTCCTAACCATCTCCATGATTCTCGCGTACTCGATCATCCTAGTCCTCTCTCTCATGCAACACCTCTCCCTCACCCTAACCCCTCTCCCTCACCCCACTCTTCCCATTCCTTTCTACTCTTTCTCACCCTTTTCCTGTTCCTCTCCCTCTCCCTAACCCTCCTCCTCATTCTACTCCTTTGTCTCACTCTAATTCTCTCCCTCACCCCCTTTCCCTCCCCCTAACCTCTCCCCCTCACTTTACTCCTTTCCCAGTCCTTTTCCCACACCCTATCCCTCTGTCCCTTCTTGGCCCCTCTCCCACATCCCTAGACATCTCCCTCATCCCAACCCTCTCCTTTATCCTAGCCCTCTCTTTCATCTTCACCCTTTCCCTCGTCCTAACTCTCTTTCTCATCCCAACCCTCTCTCGTACCCTAGCCCTCTCCCTCATCTTACCCTTTCTCACATCCTAACCCTCTCCCTCGCCCTACCACTCTCCCTCACCCTACCATTCTCACTACACTACAACTCACAATTATCCTAGCCCTCTCCCTCATCCTAGACTTCTCCCTCATCTAGCCCTCTCCCTTATCTTAATCCTCCCCCTTACCGTACACCTTTCACTCACACTAACCCCTCTCCCTCACCCTACTTTTCTCCCAAACCCTCACCCTCATCCTAGTCCTCTCCTTCATCTTGGCCCTCTCCCTCATCCTAGCCCTGTCCCTCATTCAAGCACTCCATCTCATCGTAACCCCTCTCTGTCTTATCCTACTCGTCTCCCCAAACCTTTCTCACACTGTAGCCCTTACCCTAGTTCTATTCCTCATCCTAACCCTCTCCCTTCCTCTACCCCTCCTTACCCTACACCTCTCCCCCATGTAAGCTCTCTTTCTCAACTACTCTTCTCTCTCATCCTAGCCCTTTCCCTCATCCTAGTCCTCCCCCTCATCCTAACCTCTCTCTCACCTCACCCTTACCCTTCTGTCCTCTCCCTTTTCCTAACTCACTTTTTCTTTCTAACCCTCCCCCGCCCTAACCCCTCTCCTTCACCGTACTCCTCTCTTAAACCCTTTCCATCATCTTAACTCTCCCTCTTATCCTAGCATTTTCCTCCATCCTAACCCCCTTCATCATTCTCGCCTACACTTTCATCCCTGCCCTCTCCCTCATGCAACACCTCACCCTTCCCCTTCCTTTCTACTCTTTCTCACCCTTCTCTTCTTCCTCTCCATCACCCTAACCCTTTTCCTCATCCTAACACTTCCTCTCACACTAATCCTCTCCCTCATCCCATTTCCCTCATCCTAACCCTCTCCCTTACCGTAACCTATCTCCGAAATCCTTTCCCACACCATAGCCCTCTCCCTCATCCTGGCCCTCTCCCCCATCCTGGCCCTCTCCCCCATCCAGGTCCTCTCCATCATCCTATTCCCCTCCTCGTCCTACCCCTCTCCCTCATCCTAGCCTTCTCCCTTGTCCTAGCCTTCTCCCTTATCCTAGCCGTCTCCCTCATCCTAGCCTTCTCCCTCATCCTAGCCTTCTCCCTTATCCTAGCCGTCTCCCTTATCCTAGCCTTCTCCCTTATCCTAGCCTTCTTCCTCTTCCTAACCCTCTCCCTCTTCCTAGCTTTCTCCCTCTTCCTAACCCTCTCCCTCATCCTAGCTTTCTCCCTCTTCCTAACCCTCTCCCTTTCAAACCCTCTCCTCATCCCGACCCTCACCCGTAACCTAGCCCTCTCCCTCACCTTAGCCCCCTCTCTCATCCTAACCCTCTCCCTCACCCTACCTTTCTCCTAGCCAGCCCCCTCATCCTAGCCCACCCTCATCCTATTCCTCTTTCTCATCTTAGACCTCTCCCTCACTTTACACCTCTCCCTCACACTAACCCCCCTCCCTCAGCTCACCCTTAACCTCCCCTTCTCCTTTTCCTGTCCCTAATCCAAGCCCTCTCCATCATCATAACCCTCTACCTCATCCAGACTCTCTCCCTTACCCTAATGCCTCTCCCATAGCCTCCTCCTCTCCCAAAACCTTTCCCACACCCTAGTCTTCATCCTAGACCACTCCCTCATCTTATTCTTCTCCCTTATCCTAGCCCTCTCCCTCATCATAGACCGCTTCCTCAAGCTATCCTTCTCCTTCATCCTATCCCTATCCCTCATCCTAAACCTCTCTCTCACTCTGCCTGTCCTTACACATAAACTTCACCCTCATCCTAGGCCTCTCTCTTATCCAAGCCCTCTCCCTCATTCCAGCCTATTCCTTCACCTTATGTTTCTCCCTACCCTAAACCTCTCCCTCACCCTTACCCTTTCAGTTAGTCCGACCCTCTATCCACTGTCTCTCTTCCTCTCACCCTCAATACCTTAATATTCATCCTTCCCTACCTCCCTGAACCTCACCATGAGCCACTCACCGTCTTCCCCCCCTCCCTCCCCCACGCTAATCCTCTCCTCCTGCCTCACCCTCACCCAAACCCTCATCCTCTCCCTCCTCCCCGTTCTCCCTACCTTACCCTGGAGACCATCCAGGAGACATTAAGTCCATCCAGGAAGCCATCCGCCCCTTCTCCCTCATCTTAATCATCACCTTCATCCTACCCCTCTCCCTCACCCTACCCTTGTCCCTCATCCTATCCCTCTCCAAATAGGAGTCTATTCCCTGGTGTCCGGGCTGTCCTGACTTCAGCTCTGGTGAGGTCCGGGCTTGATAGCAATCCTCCTTCAGGATACGGTAAGTCCATCCAGGAGGCCATCCAAGTGGCAGTAAGGCATCCAGGAGGCCATCACAAAGGCAGTAAGACCATCCTAGCCCTCTCCCTCACCCAGCCTTCTGGATAAGTTGCTGGATGGCCTCCTGGATAAGTTGCTAAATGGCCTGCTGGAAGGCTTGCTAGATAGCCTGCTGGATGACCTGCTGAATGACCTGCTGGATGGCCTGCTGGATATACTAGATGGCCTGCTGGATGACATACAGGATGGTCTGCTGGATGGGGGCCTCCTGGATGGGTTGCTGGATGGCCTACTGGACGACCTGGATGGGTTGCTCGATGGTCTTCTGAATGGGTTTACTGCATCCAGCAGGTCATCCAGTCGGACATCCAGGAGTCCAATCAGCAGGCCATCCAGTGGGTCATCCAGTAGTCCATTCAACAGAGCATCTATTACATCCACCAGGCCATCATTACATCCAGCAAGCCATCCCAGCACGCCATCCTAGAGGTCATTCGAGACTCCATGAAGCTGGCATCCAGGAGACCATGAAAGTGGCACCCAGGAGGCCATCGAGGAGACGGTAAGGCCATCCATGGTCATCTTCTCCCACGCGGTTTGGACATATCACCCCCTCATTCAGTTAATTGTTTATTAAATTCAGTTTGTATTTATAAATCACTTTAACTTGGCGGATATTTTTGTTTCCCTTTTCTATTCTATCTTTCTCCCTATCCCATCTCTCTCTCTCTCTCTCTCTCTCTCTCTCTCTCTCTCTCTCTCTCTCTCACACACACACACACTTGTCCACAGGTGTGGATACTTGAATTAAACTTCCCGTAATCTCCGGTTAGTTAGGGTAAAGAGATTCAGGGCTTCTAAACGTTTCTCGTATGTTTTCTTTCTCAGACTAAGTATCATGTTTGTCACTCTTCGCTGCATTCTCTCAAATTTCTCCATATCCTTATTATAATACGGTGACCAATATTGAATGCATTACTCCAAGTGCGGGCATACTAAAGAATTTAACGGTATAATTGGATGATTTAATCGGATTTTTATTCAACTGCTCTACCTATGTATCCAGTCAGTTTATTGGCTTGCTTTACAGCTTCTGTACATTGCTTGTTTAGTTTAAAATAATTTGTTATTATAACTCCTAAGTCTTTTTCATGGTTTACCCTCTCAAGCTGGACATTATTCATGTTATAACTTGCTCTTACATATTTACTTGTCTTATCTTTTATGTTAATTAATGCTGAGATCCATTTGCCATGTTTGGGCCCAGTTAAACCGTTGCTTAAGATCTCTCTGAATTGCCTGCCTTTGCAATGCTGTATTTGCCCTGTTTCCTATTTTAGTATCGTTGGCAAATTTTGAAATCTTATAACATAATCCTTCATTAGTATCACTGAACCCTGCAGCATTCCACTTGTAACGTTTATTCAGTCTGACTCTTTTCCATTTATTACAAATCTTTGCTTTCGTCCGGTGACTTAATCTTCAAACCACCTGAGTACACTGCCACTGACCATGTGCCTTTAGTCTCTGAACGAGTCTTTTCTGTGGAAATTTGTTAAAAGCTTTTTGAAAATCAAGGACGACAATGTCAGCAGATTTACTCTCATCGTACATGTTCAAAATGTTGTTGAAAAACTCCAACATATTCGTGAGGCAAGAACAGTTATTCTGAAAACCATGTTGCGAATCTTTGATGAGATTGTTTGTTTCTAGGTGTTTCACAGACTTTGTGATGGCCTCCTGGATGCCGGTGGCTCAGTCGGTAGAGAGGTGGCTTGCAGTCCTACCGAACCCAGGCTCAAATCCTCGCTGGGGCAGGGAACAGTTTAAGGATTTGAATTTAATAAAAGCAGACTTTACTGATCTAGCAGAAGACCCGCTGACATGTGAAAATACCCCTGCTAATACCAATACACCAGTCCTTTATGAGACAGCCCTAGCATGTATTCAGTATGGGTGGTTGGTGTTAGCGCCGAAGTGGTGACATGTAGAGGTGTATGGTATGTAGGAGGACTACTGGCCCCAGGGAGCAGGCTCTGAAGTCTATGCCCAGTGTCGGACACATTAAAAAAAAAAAATGCAAACAACTGATGTTAAACTAATTGGGTGGTAGTTTTCTGGTTGTGCTCTGTTGCCCTTTTTGAATATTGGGGTTGCGTTAACAAACTACCATTCATGTGGCACCTTACTGCTCTTTAGTGATAAGTTAAAAAGTTCAGATAAAGGTTTTGATATTTCATTCTGTAGTTCTGGAAGGTGTGTGCAGGATATTTACAGAAGAAATATGTGCAGCATGTGATGTGGTGTGTGGGAGGAAGAGAAGACGGAGGGGGGTGCAAGGAACAGCGTGGTGGACTGAAGAGGTGAGACAGGCTGTGGCACAAAAGAAGAAAGCATACAATGAATGGATGAGAAATGTGGGGCATGGAAGAAGTTGAGAGGCGGAAGAGAAAGTTATATGTAGAAAGAAAGAGAGAGGTGAAAAGATTAGTAAGAGAGAGTAAGAAGAGAGTGGATGAGGAATTTGCAAGGAATTTGAGTGTAAAGTGGAGGGAGTGTAAGAAAATGTTCTGGAAAGAGGTGAAGAGAGTAAGACAGGGTGGAAGTGAGGTTAGCTGGGGAGTGAAAGATAAAAATAGTAGATTACTAGTGGAGAAGGGAGAAAAAGTGAGCTGATGGAGAGAACACTTTAAGGAATTGTTGAAGGTACAGGATGGAAGTAATGCGAGTATAAGTGGTTGGGGAATAGCTGGGAGAAGGAGGGAGGTGAGAAGACAGGAAGAAATCAGTAGGATAGAAGTTGTGGAAGCAATGAAGAAAGTTAAATTGGGGAAAGCTCCAGGCATTGATGAAGTGTGTGGTGAAATGCTGAAGCATGGGGGAGAGATAGTAGTAGAATGGATGTGGAAGATGTGTAGATTGGCCTGGGAGGAAGGCAGAGTCCCGGTGGATTGGAAGTCAGGTATAATTATTCCCTTGCACAAAGGAAAAGGGGAAAAAGAAATGTGTGGTAATCATAGGGGCATTTGTCTTCTTAGTATAATAGGAAAAGTGTATGATAGGATACTTAATGACAGAGTTAGAGAAAGAACAGAGGAATTAGTTGGAGAACAGGGAAGCTTTAGGAAGGGAAGAGGTTGTGTAGATCAGATATTCATTCTTAGATCTTTAGTGGAAAAGTTTCTAGAGAAGGAAATGAAGCTGTATGCAGCTTTCATGGATTTTGAGAAAGCATATGACAGGGTGGATAGACAAGGATTGTGGAAAATATTAAGAATATATGGAGTAGATGGGAAGTTGTTGAATGCTGTGAAGAGTATGTATGATGGTGCTAAGGCTGCAGTCCGTGTGGATGGTGAACTAAGTGAATTTTTCTCTTTGAAAGTTGGGTTGAAACAGGGATGTGTCATGTTTCCATGGTTGTTCAATCTGTACATGGATGGGGTAATAAATGAGGTACAAGGTAGGGTAGTGGATGTTGGAGTGGCCCTGGTGAGAGAGGGTAGTGTTTGGAAACTCCCTGCACTGTTGTTTGCAGATGATACTGTGTTGTTGAGTGAGGACGAAGGGGACCTGCAAGGCTTGGTGGATGAGTTTGGAAGAGTGTGTAAGAAACGGAATCTAAATGTGAATGTAGGGAAGAGTAAAGTGATGGTCTTTGAGAGAGGTGAAGTCAGTGAATGTACAGCGAGGTTGGATGGTGAGGAATTGGAAAATGTGAGTACGTTTAAGTACTTAGGTAGTGTGATGAGTAAGGATGAAGGTTTGGAGGGTGAAGTGCTTGAAAGGGTACAACAGGGAAGAAAGGTTGCTGGTTCTTTGAAAGCAGTGATAAGAAACAGGGAAGTGAGCATGGAAGTGAAAAAGTTACTACATGACAGTAGTGTGATACCAACTCTAACGTACGGAAGTGAAGCTTGGACGTTGTTGGAAGGACACAAGTCAAGAGTGAGAGCAGTGGCAATGAGTTATTTAAGAGGAGCCTGTGGAGTCACATGGAGAGACAGGCTGACGAATGAGGATATAAAGGAGCGTTGTGGTGTGGATGTGGATGTGATAGGAAGCGTTATGAGGAACACACTGAGGTGGTTTGGCCATGTGGAGAGGATGGAGGGTGAAAAACTGACGAAGAGAGTGTATGTGAGTGAGGTGGAGGGGGAAAGAGGAAGGGGGAGGCCGAGGATGAGATGGAGGGATGGAGTGGAGAGGTATATGAGAGAGGGGGGTGTGAGTAGGGAGCAGGGCAGTGAAATGGCGGGGGACAGGGCGACGTGGAGGCGATTTGTTTGTGGCCACCCCAAACGGGATTAAGGCGTCTGGCAATTGATAGATAGATAGATAGTTCCTTTAACCTGTAGCATTTGGGGTAAAAAAAAATAAACTGATACCCCTCAATGCCAGCCATTTTTTTTTTTCTGGCGAAATCGACTTAATACATGAGTATAAGATCCCTGGTACTAATAAAAGTCATCACTAAAACCAGATAGCTAGTTGAATTGAGTCAGGTTGGCGCCACTCTACCGCTGAAATCTTCAAGTTGCTGAGAAAGCAGAGCATCTGTGAGCTTGTGAACTGATTTTGGATTATTTTTGTGGGAAAATTGGCTTAATACATCAATATACGATCCCTGGCACTAATAAAAGTAATCACCAAAGCCAGAAAGTAGGTTGAACTCGAGTTAGATTGGTGCCACTCGACCTCTGAAATCTTCAAGGTTACTGCCAAAACAGAGCAGCTGTGAGCCTGTAAAGACTCACCCACCTTCCATGCTCCTAAATCAGTGTTGTAAGCGTAGCAGAGAAATGTCTGAAGTTAGTGAGATACTATATTACCTTCCATTTTACTTAGGTTGCTTGCAGTGACTTCTCAATGCTGCAGGATGTAGATCTACGTCACCGGCGTTTTTGAAGGGGACGTAGATCTACATCGTTAACGCGGTGGGAGTTAACACACGTGGTGATATATTGTTCAGTTCAGGTGTTTGATTCTCTTTTAAGCTAATTGCAAGTAGTCCATTGGGATCATTAACTGTGATATAATTTATTATGTTGCCCTCTTCTATAGGAACTAGAGAAGCTGCAGGAATTTTATGTGTGTTTTCTATTGTAAATACTGGCAAGAAGAAAGTATTAAGAATTTTTGCTATCTTAGTTTCATCATCAGTGTGCTCTCTGCTATCTATGAAGAGGGAAGAGAGGGGAGGGGAAAGAAGAGAAGGAGAGTGGAGAAGAGTAACGAGGAGGAGGAAAGAGGGAGATGCGTCAAAATATGCTGGAAATAAATAAATTATATATATATATATATGGAGCCTCTTTGGTACAGTGGTAGAGTGTGCGTTTCGCACGGTGGTGGACGAGGGTTCGCCTCCCGCCAGAGTTGTAAAAACTTTGGGAATCGTTCACCGAGCCACTTGCTACTTTGGCGGACATAAGGGGTGCTGTGGTTGAACCAGTGTCGCATACTAGTATGCTTGCACCCAATCGGCTTAAGGCGGGCCGATTACACTTGGTTCACAGACTACAACACATCCAAAGCCACTACAACACTACAATTACACTTACAAGCACTTCTCACCCTACATACGGTCTCTACCAGACAGCCTAAGCCACTGGGTAGAGATACATTGGCTTGTATCGTCCCTGCTTCGGTAGGGATAGACCGGTCCTGCAGTGGACCTCAACGGCTGATGATGATGATATATATATATATATATATATATATATATATATATATATATATATATATAGAGAGAGAGAGAGAGAGAGAGAGAGAGAGAGAGAGAGAGAGAGAGAGAGAAGCTGGCTTGACAATTATGTCTGGTGATGGTGACAGTGACGATGACAGTAACGATGATGATAATGATACCATGTGCAGTACATAGTGTGGTAAAGCCTTGTGCAACATGTGACTGATGCTGATAAATATCATCATGATCATTATACAGTGTGCAGCATGTGATGTAGTAAACCCTGTCTTAATGTACAAGTGATAATGACCATTCCAATCAGGAGTGACACCGACAACACTGCTGAAGAATGAGATTCGGTTGAGTTTGTGTTTCATCCTCGAAAACCACCGTCTCAAGCCCGTTAAAAGAAAACCGAGAAAATATCTGAAAACAATGATAAAGAGTGAGAGAAACACAAGCCAGCGATACTCTTCATTGTTCCCTGCAGCTTAATCTCACCCTGATAGTGCAATCAGGGCAAGGACTAAGAAGAAAACGAAAAGTTACACCAGGAAAATTTACAGGAACAGGGCAGAGGAATCTATGAGGGAACGAGTGGCCTTTATGCGAAAAAGCACACATGGAATATTTTGAAAGGGATATTGTGAAGAATACAATGGGGGAACATATGAAAGAGTAAGTACAAAAGGAAGAGGTATACTGAGAATGTTTTAGTGGGTCACGTTACCTCGATGAGGATAATATATGATAGGCAGTGATGTATCGTAGAAGGAGGCAATCACAAAATTATGAAGAGAAATAGCATAAAGTGGTATTACTTGTAGCTGGTCAAAGTAAAAAAATGTAATCAGTGCCTGTAATCTACTAGCTTACTACGCTACGAAAAAAAAAAAAAAAAAAAAAAAAAAAGGATAAAAGGTGTCGTGCAAGCCTAGACAGAAGAGGATATGAGAGTGAAAAGGGAGTGACACAAGACTAACAATGGAAACTGGGAAAGGAATTGGAAAGGGATGCGGAGACGAGAGGCACAGGAGGAGGAAGATAAAAAGAAAAAAGAAAAGAAGAAATGACAAATAGAGAGGGAGGAGAGCAGAAGAATGCTAGAGTGAAAACGGAAAAGAGAGACAAAGTGCTAAGGAAAGGTGATAAAGGCCAGGTGGAGAGAATGGATACGGCTTTGCTACCGAGGCAGAGTGATTTTATATATATATATATATATATATATATATATATATATATATATATATATAAATAAATACAGAGATAAATATCATCATCATCATCAGCCGTTTGAGTATCCACTGCAGGACCGGCCTATCCCGACCGAAGTCTGAACGATACAGTCAATGTATCTCTACCAAGTGGCTTAGGCTGTCTGGTAGAGATTGTATGTAGGGTGAGAAGTGCTTTTAAGTGTAATCGTAGTGTTGGAGTGGCTTTGGATGTGTATGTAGTCTGTGAACCAAGTGTAATCGGCCCACGCAACCCGACTGGATGCAAGCATACTTTTACAGTAAGCGACACTGGTGCTTAAGGATTCAAAAGTGGATATATGTGGATTGACTGAAACTAAATGGAAAGGTGAAAGGGTGAGAGAATGGGAATATGGTTTAGGTATATGTGTGGGAGTCAATGAGAATGAGAGGGAAATAGAGGGAGTATGTCTGACGATAAGCAAGAAGTGGAAGGAGAGTATGGAACAGTGGGTGCAAGGATTGTATGGGTGAGGATGAAAGTAGGTATACAAGCGTGGGCAATTGTAGGTGTGTATGCTCCGACAGAGGACCGAGTGGCAAGAGTGAAAGATGAGTTTTGGGCTAGAGTAGAAGCATGTATGGACAAATTTGAGAGGAGCGAGAGAATGCTTTTGATTGGAGACATGAATGGCAAAGTTGGGAATGTACGAGTGGATGGAGTGGTTGGTCAGTGGGGTGTGCCAGCGGAAGTAGATGGGAATGGTAGTGCCTTGGTGGACATCTGTGCTGGTAAGGGGTTGGCAATAACCAACACCTACTTTTGGCATAAGATGATCCACTGGTATACATGGAGAGTAATGAGAAGGATGGATGGTGAACTTGTTGAACGAAAGGCAATGACAGACCATGTGTGTGTGGATGAGCGAATGAGAAGACAAGTGTTGGATGCAAGAGTTTGGAGGGGGTGGGGTAATGGAGTCTCGGACCATCACTTAGTGATGGCCACGGTAAAGCTGCAAAAAAATGGTTGAGGAGACGAAGGGGAAGACAGGAGGAAACAGTTCCTGTGAGAAGAGTGGAGAATTTGCAAGATAGTGAGAGAATGGCAGAGTATAAGAGCATAGTGGAAGAAAGATTGGGAAGGTATGAGCTAGAGCAGATGGAAGGGATGGAAGACGTATGTAAGATATTCACGGAAGAGATAGGTCCAGTGTGTGAGGTGGTTTGTGGACTGAGGAGGAGATGCAAGGGTGTGCAAGGGACAGCATCGTGGAATGATGAGATGAAACGAGCTGTAGAACAAAAGAAGAAGGCATATAGTGAATGGTTTGCGAGTAGAGGTAGGGGAGAAGATGAGAGAGAGAAGAGAGAGGTATATGTGAGCAGGAGAAGGGATGTGAAGAGACTGGTGAAGGAGAGTAAGAAGAAAGTGGATGAAGAGTTTGGGAGGAATCTGAGTGTGAAATGGAGGGAGAGTAAGAAATTGTTTTGGAAGGAGGTAAAGAAAGTAAGGCAGTGTGAAAGGGGAAATAGTAGGGGAGTGAAAGATAGGAATAATAGATTGTTGGTGGAGAAGAGAGAGAAATTGAGGAGATGGAAGGAGCACTTTGAGGATTTGTTGAATGTAGAGAGTGAGAGCAGTGCGAGTATAAGTGGTTGGGGAATGGCTGGGAGAAGAAGAGATGAGAGGAGGGAGGAAGAGATCAGTAGGGCAGAAGTAGTGGAAGCAATGAAGAAGATCAAGTTGGGAAAGGCCCCAGGAATTGATGGAGTGTCTGGTGAAATGCTAAGGTTTGGGGGTGAGATTGTTGTGGAGTGGATATGGAAGTTGTGTAGATTGGTTTGGGAAGAGGGAAGGGTTCCAGAGGATGGAAATCAGGCATAACTGTTCCTTTATACAAAGGAATGGGGGAGAGAAATATGTGGTAACCATAGGGGTATTTGCCTTCTCAGTGTGACTGGTAAAATATATGGTAGAATACTCATTGATAGGGTTAGGTATATGACAGAGGAGCTAGTTGGAGAAGAACAAAGGGGATTTAGGAAGGGAAAAGGGTGTGTAGATCAGATATTTGTTCTAAGATGTTTAGTGGAGAAGTATCTAGAGAAGGGAAAGAAAGTGTATGCTGCCTTCATGGACTTGGAGAAAGCTTATGACAGAATAGATAAGCAAGGTATGTGGTAGGCATTAAGAATACAGGGAAGAGTTGAGAGGATGGAAGGGACTGGAGTGTATTCATGTTGTGACGTGGAAGGGTAGACTGAGATGGTCTGGGCATGCGGAGAGGATGGGGGATGACAACTGGATGCAGAAATACAGGGTGTCCCGAGAGTTAAGGCAAAAACTTTGGGAAATGATAGATGAGGGAATTCTAAGGAAAAAATGTTATATGAACATGTGTCCAAATCTCAACCATTAAGGAGCCACAATTACTGATGGCCTTATGGGCGAATATGGTCTCCTTCATAATTCACCCATAAGGTAATCAGTAATTGCGGCTCCATAATGATTGAGATTTGGCCACATGTTCATTTAACATTTTTTGCTTAGAATACCCTCATCTATCATTTCCCAAAGTTTTTGCCTTAACTTCAGGGACACCCTGTATATGGAGTGGAGGGGAAATTGTTGAGTGCTGTGAAGAGTATGTACGAAGGAGCTAGGGCTACGGTGCGAGTGGATGGTGAGCTGAGTGAGTTCTTTGATCTCAATGTGGGACTGAAACAGGATTGTGTGATGTGTCCATGGCTGTTTATATATACATGGATGGGGTTGTAAAGGAGGTGTAAGGTAGGGCAGTGGATGTGGGGGTGGCTCTGATGAATGAAGGTGAGATTTGGAAGATTCCGGTGTTGCTGTTTGCTGATGATACAGTATTGTTGAGTGAAGATGAATGGGAGTTGCAAGGTTTGGTGAATGAATTTGGGACAGTGTGTAGGAAGAGGAATCTGAAAGTTAATGTAAACAAAAGTAAAGTTATGGTGTTTGAGTGGAATGAAGTCACAGAATGTACAGTAAGGTTGGATAGTGAGGATATGGAGAATGTGAGTGCATTTAAGTACTTGGGTAGTGTGATGAGTAAGGATGGAACTTTGGGGGATGAAGTGTGTGAAAGGGTACAGGAGGGAAGGAAGGTTGTTGTTTCACTGAAAGCAGTGATGAGGAATAGGGAGGTGAGTATGGAAGTTAAGAAGTCACTGCATGATAGTATTGTGATCCCTACCCTGACGTATGGAAGCGAGGCGTGGATCCTGCAAGAGGGGAACAAGTCATGAGTGAGAGCAGTAGAAATTAGTTACTTGAGAGGAGCATGTGAAGTGACATGGAGGGACAGGTTGACGAATGAAGAAGTGAAGGAACGTTGTGGGGTGGATGTGGATGTGATTGAGAAGATTAGGAGGAATATTCTGATGTGGTTCGGACATGTGGAGAGAATGGAGAATGAAAGACTGACTAAGAGGGTGTATGTAGGTGAGGTGGAGGAAGGGAGAGGGAGGGGTAAACCGAGGATGAGGTGGAGGGATGGAGTTGAGAGGTATATGAGGGAGGGGGGGGTGAGTTGGGGGGAGGGTAGTCAAATGGTGGGTGACAGAGCGACTTGGAGGCGTTTTGTCCGTGGCCACCCTTTGCGGGATTAGGGCGTCGGCTTATAGATAGATAGATAGATAGACACCGGCTCAACCGCAGCACCCCTTGTGTCCGCCAATGCAAATACATGGCTGGGTAAAAACTATATATATATATTCATATCAATAAATATCATCATCATCATCAACCGTTTGAGTATCCATTGCAGGACCGGCCTATCCCGACCGAAATCGAGACGATAGAGCCAATGTATCTCTACCAAGTGGCTTAGGCTGTCTGGTAGAGATTGTATGTAGGGTGGGAAGTGCTTGTAAGTGTAATTGTAGTGTTGAATGGCTTTGGATGTGTATGTAGTCTGTGAACCAAGTGTAATTGGCCCGCACAAGCGGACTGGGTGCAAGCATACATTTACAGTAAGCGACACTGGTTGAACCACAGCACCCCTTGTGTCCGCCAATGCATCACGTGGCCGGGTGAACACTCCCAAAGTTTATTACTCTGGCGGGCGAGAACCCTGGTCCATCCGTGTACGAAACGCACACTCTACCACTGTATCACAGAGGCTCCATACATTATATATATATATATATATATATATATATATATATATATATATATATATATATATATATATATATATACACAGTGTATAGATAGATAGATATAGGTAAATAGATATACAATTTTATATATATATATATATATATATATATATATATATATATATATATATATATATATATATAAATATATATATATATATATATATATATATATATATATATATATATATATATATATATATATATATATACAGTGCTGGGAACGCTACCAATAAAAAGTAGCGGCGCTCCCATTCCCGTTACTAGCTCGAAAAAGTAGTGGCGTTACTGGTTTCGCTACCTGATACGAAATGTGGCGGCGCTCCCGCTCCCGCTTCCGCTACTTTGGATAACAAAAAGGTAGACGAAGGAAAGGTTAACAAAAATCTGTGATACAGCAATACAATATATACTGTTTTGATAATATTAGTCAGTCTGAGTAGTTATGTTGTATACCAGTAATGTTAGTATATACTTATACTGAAAAAAAAAAGAAAAAAAATCATATACATGCCGATGTCACTTTAATGAAGCTTAGAGCCGAAGGTACAGGAAAAAGCTATTTACTGTATAATGTGACAAATGTTCTTTTACATTGTTACCTAGTATACCTGCTGAACGTAACATACGTAATTAAAAGGCAAAAAAATGTGGCCTACCATTGATACATATAGATTTATTATATTTTCAACGATACCTGTTTAAGATATGTACGAAAACGAAATTAAAAATGAACTAGGGCTTTCTTTTAAAGGCTATTTATACAATAGCAATGTTTTTTTTTTACGAAATAAAAACGTAGTGAGTAAGAATTAGGCTGAAAGGGAGAGCGGGGGAGAGAGCGGGAGTTAGAGACGGGAATAGTTAGGTGTGTGTGTGTGTGTTGCCTACATCTAGCTGACATCCTTATTTATCTTTACTTAATTTAAATTATCGGTAATTAACTAGCAAATTCCTGTCTAATTATTGCACAATACTAATAAAACAATATTTTAATAAACTACTGATGTGATGTAGAACAAACATCATTAATTGACAGAATTGACGAAAGTATTATTTTTCGTCATTAATAAATACAACCAAACCTTCGGCATATCTGTATGTACACACCGACTCCGGACCTGTATTCGCCGCGTGAGTAGCGAGGAGCGCGGTAACGCGTGAGAACAGCCAAAAAGTAGTGGCGCTCTCAGTTCCGCTACTGGCTAAAAAAAGTAATGGCGTTACCACCATAGCTATTAAAATAGTAGCGGCGCTATTCCCATATATATATATATATATATATATATATATATATATATATATATATAGATATATATATATATATATATATATATATATATATCAATCAATCAATCATTTCCTGTGGCACCCTCGGGGATGCATAGGGCCTCGATGAACTCACACCACCACATCCTATCTTGTGCTAACTCCTCAAGATCTCCCCAACACTCATCTCCAGCTTCCCGTCTCATTGTCCTCACCCACGTCTCTTTTGGCCTTCCTCTACCTCTCCTACCAAGTGCCACCCACCCTGGTGTACCTCGTACTATTCCCTGTCTCCTATACACATGTCCTAGCCACTTCCATCGTGAGAATCTAACATATTCATCGATCGGCTGCACTCCCGTTATTTCTCTAATTCTACTATTTGGTATCCTTTCCCACCACTTAACTCCTAATATTCTTCTAAGTGCTTTATTTTCAAACACCAAGAATTTATTTTCCATAGTCACTGTGCTGTACCAAGACTCGTGTCCATAAATTAAGATACTCCTAACCATTACCTTATAAAGTTTGATTTTTGTATGCACAGAAAAATTGTTATTATTCCAAATATTTTTAAGCATTCCCATTGCCTGATTATCCTTCTTTAACCTTTCCTCGAATTCAAAGTTCAAAGAACCATCCTTGGCTAAATAAGTACCTAAATATTTAAACCTATCAACTTGCTTTACAACCATACCTCCAATTACACATTCCTGCGCATTTTCCATATTCATATTGATTATTTCAGTTTTTCCACAATTAATAACCAAACCCACCTTGCGACCTTCACTCACCAAACAGTCCAACACTCTCTGCATCTCTTCTGGCCCATCACAAATCAAAACTATATCATCTGCATAATCTAAATCCAAAAGTTTCCTGTTCTCTCCCCAAAGTATACCTGCACCGGTTTCTGTTCCAACGCGTTTCATAATGTAATCAATGACCAATATAAATAGTAAAGGCGATAGAACACCACCTTGAATTACTCCGGACTTGACTTCAAACGAATCACTCAGACAACCATCAACCATCACTTTACAAAATGTGTCCTCATGCATGTTCATAATGACCCTCACAAACTCCTCTGGTATTCCATAATGTCTCATGATCTTCCCCATAGTCTCTCTCGAAACACTATCAAAAGCCTTTTCAAAATCAACAAAACAAAGACTTAACGGTACTCTCATTTCATTAACTTGCTGCATCAAATGCCTAACTATAAAGATCTGATCATTGCAACCACGTCCCTTTCTAAAACCAGCCTGTTCATCCCTCAGAATACCCTCAACCACCGGCTCCAACCTATTTAACAACACTCTACTGAAAACTTTCAAAGCTATCGGTGACAAAGAGATTCCCCTCCAATTACCACATTCACTCAGGTCTCCCTTCTTCGGAACTTTAACAATTACACCATTCTTCCAAACTGATGGTAGTAACCCCGTCACCCATATCTTATTGAATAGCTTGGTCAAGATCATTATTACTCTATCTCCCTCCACTTTAAACATTTCCGGAAATAAACCATCCTCCCCTGGTGCCTTATTATTCTTTAACTGTTTTACTGCTTTCTCCACCTCTGCAAGCCTCAACTCTCCTGTTTCTATATTTAAATCTTCCTGAGCAGACGGTATATCCTCTTCTGGTGGTATTGGTCTATTAAGAACTGTCTCAAAATGCTCTTTCCATCTATTTTTAATATCTCCATCTTTGGTCAATAAATTTCCTTCCCTGTCTCTAACTGGTATTTCCTTGTGTTTACCTGCATTACCACTCAGTTCTCTAATCGATTCATATGCTATTTTTTGACTCTGTCCATCATTTTTGTTTATTAAGATTTCAGTCTCTGCAACCTTTCCATCCACACATCTTCTTTTATCTCTCCTAGCTAACCTTCTTACTTCTGAATTCAAACTCCAGTACGCAGCTCTTGCTAATTCAATCTCTTGTTCATCAACGCATTGCATCTCACTCCTCAATTTAGCCTCACCTATCTTTTATATCATATCCCACGTTTCCTCTGATATCCATTTCTTTCTCCTGAAGCTATGTCTCCTTCCAATCGTACATTCAGCAGTCTCATGCAAAACTTTGTTCACATCCTCCCACATCCCATCTACACTTCTCTCCCCCTCTTCCAACGTTTCCAACACCAAAAACCTATTTCTGCATTCTAATCTGAATTCCTCCTTTTCTTCTCCTTCCCTTCTAAGCTTAACAATATCGTATCTACCAACACCAGATTTTTCCTTCTGATTTTTAAGTTTAAACCTTATTTTTGCAATGCTGAGTTGATGGTCACTACCAATATCCGCTCCCCGTTTAACATGAACATCTAGCAGAGAACTTCTATGCCTCCTACTGATAGCAATGTGATCAATCTGATTTTTATATTTTCCACACGGCGACACCCAAGTTGTCTTGTGTATATTGCAATGCTGAAAGAGTGTGCCCCCGATGACTAAGTCATTTGCTAGACAGAAGCTTCCAAACCTCACTCCGTTTTCACTCATCCTACTACCAACTCCCATCTTACCCATACATGCCTCAAATCCCTCATTTGAACAGCCCATTACTGCATTAAAGTCTCCAACGCAGATCAAAACATCATGTCTAGGTACCCTTCCTACTCCTTCTTGCAACTTTTCATAAAATGTGTCTTTCCTTTCATCGAGTGCATCATTAGTAGGTGCATAACACACAAACAGACTGATGTTGCCATGATTTGATTTAAACCGTGCGTATAACAATCGCTCATCTATAGGATCCCACTCACATAAAGCCTTATTTGCCTTACAACCCAGCAACAATCCTACTCCCTGATAATGCATTCCGTCCTGTCGGCCAGATATCAATAAATGTATACCATCCTCCAAATCCAACTTATCGACTCCAGTTAATCTAGTTTCTGTCAAAGCACAAATATCAAGTCCGTAATTTTGAAAAACCTTCACTAACTCATCGATTTTACCGTCATGATTTAGCGTTCTCACATTCCAGTTGCCAATTTTAATTGTATTTTTTGCATTGACAAAGGAATTAGATTGTAGTTGAGGCAACCGTGAGATTCTTAGCACCCCCTGCCCATTTAAGGGCTGCACGGGACTGGGGGCCATTATTATTCTTTCCGAGTCCATCAAGGTTTCTTTGGCTAACTTCCTGAACACCACGCCATTGTGTTGCAGTCGCAGTAGGCAGCTAACTTGCCTGATTGCCCACATCCGAAAGACCCAGCTATGCTGTAGCCAGTCACGTGCCGGCATGCTTCCCAGCCATTTCACTCTCAAGGAGTTCCTCTGCCTGAGAAAGCAACCACCCCCCTGCTCCCGAGGGCTTTTGATCTGTGTAGGTAGAGGGCGATCACTCCCTCACTAGCCATATACAGTGTATATACAGTGTATAGGCTACACTCACATTATATATATATATATATATATATATATATATATATATATATATATATATATATAGATAGATAGATAGATAGATAGATAGATAGATATAGATATAGATATAGATATCTATATATAGATAGATAGATAGATACAGTATATATATTCAGTATATATTTTTATGTATGTAGGGTGTTCACAAAAATCGAACCTTCAGGAACTTGAAAGGCAAAGTTCTTATTCAGTTCCACTACTGGTGGAAACTACACCATACTTTGCAATTTTTCTATGGCCTTCTAAAACCCATGCCTCATTTCAACATGAGCTGCAGTGCAAGTGGTATCTCCCGCCTTGATCGCAGCAGGGCTTGACGTGGGGGAACTCATGTTGTCTGTCGGATCTCTCTACTCTGTTCGGAAGGAATCAAGGACTGAGATCGCTGAAATTATTAAAAAAAAAAAAAAAAAAAAATCCAGCCACAAATACCCTTGATTCTCCATTTTGATGGAAAGCTCTTGCCCAACATCAATGGTAGCGGCCACAGTGATCGCCTGACGATTATTGTTACAGGGATTAGTATGGAGAAGATCCTGGCGATCCCTAAGATCTCTGCTGGAACGGGCGAAGCAATGGGAGTGGCAGTGCCAAGGACTCTAGATGAATGGCCTGAAGTGAAGCCCTGGACTGCGGAGCTCTGTTTTGATACTACAGCGTCTAACACCGGGGTTCACAGCGGAGCTTACTTTGTCACTGAAAGAGGTCTCCAAGTTCCGTTGTTGTTCTTGGCATGCAGGCACCACATGTGTGAACCCATAGTGGCAGGGATCTTTGACCTCCTTTTCTCTTCTTCTGGTCCTGAAATTCCTCTCTTCGATTTAAAGAGATCTGGAACAAAATTGACACATATTCCTTCGAGCCCTACGATGATGACCTAGATGAAAAATCTCAGTCGTGGATTGCCAACAGAGCCGAGGACATTGAACACTTCATACTCAGCCACATGGATCGTGCGCAATCTCGTGATTACCTTGAGCTCCTCCAGTTGGCTTTGGCTTTCCTTGGCAAGGAGCCATCACGGACGACCTTTCACTGTCCAGGTGCCTGTCACAGAGCACGGTGGATAGCCAAAGGCCTTTACTGCCTCAAGATCTTCCTTTTCAGAAATCAACAGAAGGATGCAGCCTCCTTCCTCTTCACATGGCATCACAAGAAGGCCATCAAACGCATCTGTGTCTTCCTCGTCACCATCTATGTGATGCACTGGTTTGACGCCCCTAATGCTGTCGACGCTTCAATCAATGACATCAATCTCCTGAAGAATATTGCAGAATTCAAAAGTGTGAGTCCCGCTGTAGCACAAAAAGCACTGGACAAAGTCAAAAGCCACCTCTGGTACCTCGGTGAGGACCTGGCTCCACTAGCCATGTATTCTGACAAAGTCTCTGCTGAGGAAGAACAGGAAATGCTGACCACAGCACTGCCAAGGAAGAAGGGTCTGTGCCGTTTGAACATGAAGACGATTGATAAGGCATCAGTTCTGAGAATCTCTAAGTTTGTCACCCAGAAGTCGAAATACCTCTTCCAGTGTTTGAAGCTGGATACTCCGACAAGCATCAATGACCTATGCCCAATTCCTGATGCCATGGCCCACCTCAAAGTGGTCAATGACGTTGCTGAGCGGGCAGTCAAACTGGTTATGGACTCCACCAGTGGTCTGACGAAGAATGAAGAAGAACCACGGCTGATCTTCTATGTTGTGCAGCACCACAGAGCCCTCTACGACTCGACCAAAAATCCCACATGTAATAAACTGATTACGCTTGTTGTATAGCTAAAATATATTGTTTCCTTTTGTACCACATTGTTCATTATTACCTTTCTTCACCATACCCTTCACGAACTCTGATCAGTTAGATTTACAGAATGTAAGGGTAGTGAGGCACGACTTTGCATTGATTAAAAAAAAAAATTCTTCAGTGCTTTGTTTGTAAAGTGGAATCGATCGCCTACTTTGCCCACCTAATTATCCAAAAAATATTTATCTCCCCTGAAAGTGCTCAGCACCCTAAATTATAGACAGAGAGAGCAAAGAGGACTTGAGAGAAAAAAGGGCTTTATTCATCAATTTATTTTTATTTTCACAGTACTCTAAGTGACCTTGGTTCTTCATAGCGCCTCTTCCAAAGCTGTTTATTTGTGCTTATTACACACTAAGGTCTCCCCTGTATCATCTTCATAATTATATCTATACAGTTGTATCAGTAGCATACTAGATGATTCTGAGGCGTCATGTACGGAAAAAGTCGGTAAGGAAGAGGTGTTACTAACTCTGAACAGGGATCTTTGAGGCAAATGTTAGCTGTGTGGCGCCCGTTTATCTTACCAACGTGTAAGACCTGGTCCAGGTATTATCTTACCTGGCAAACTGCGACACAAAACTGGTCCGTCTATACATCACACACACACACACACACACACACACACACACACACACACACTCTCTCTCTCTCTCTCTCTCTCTCTCTCTCTCTCTCTCTCTCTCTCTCTCTCTCTCTCTCTCCGGTACATTGAAATGCATAACAACTACTGTTTTTTTTTTCCGTGGGTTATATCCTAACCCATGTTTCCTACAGTGTTATGATTGGGAAGGTTGCCTATCCAGGGTTAATCACAGATATTGCAGAGCGCACTTATGATGAAACTAAGATGGCGAAAAATGTTAATACTTTCTTCGCATCAATATTTACGATAGAGGATACTCACACGATTCCAGTAGTTTGTAGGAGGAAGCATAATTGATGATATTACAATCAGCGACTACGATGTACTACTTGCAATTAACAAATTAAAAGAGAATAAAACACTTGGAGAGGACAAAATATCTCCATGAGTATTAAAGGAACTACATAATATATCAGTGCCTTTATCTGACAGGAAATTGAGCTGGCTGGATGAATTTTGTGAGGAGAGGTGCATGATCAGGGTTTTTTGGCACCCCTTTTTAACGTGGGGGCGTCTGGATTGACTCTGTCGGATACGATTATGTGAAGCTACAGAACGTGTTGAATGTTTTTGGCCTATCCGATAGAGCCAGGATTCCGGGGGCTTGACTGATGAGTGAATGGAAGCGTGACCCATTGGATTGGGCAATTTTGGGCTGTCTGGACATAGCTACTCCTCACCCTGCCCTTGGATGGGAAAGGAGGTCCGGTTGATGATGATGATGATGATGATGCATTTATCTGAACTTTTTAACTTAACGCTAAAGGTGCCACACGGATGGGAGTTTCAAATGTGATCCGGACATCCAAAAAAGGGCAACAGAGAAGATCCAGAAAACTATCGTCCAATTAGTTTGACTTCAGTAGTCTGTAAATTGCTATCAGAGACAAATGAAATATTTAGAAGCAAATAACTTCACTTACAAACAAATAACCTCATCAAAGATTCGCAACGTGGTTTTTGGAATAATCGCTCTTGCCTCACGAATCTGTTGGAGATTCTAAACGATATATGAAACATGTACGACGACACTAAATCTGTCGACGTTGTCTACAGTACATCGATTTCAAAAGGCTTTTGAAAAAGTTCCACACAAAAGACTCCTTAAGAAGATCAAGGCACATGGTGTTAGTGGCAGTGTGCTCGGGTGTATCGAAGATTGGCTTACCGGAGAAAAGCAAAAATTGTAATAAGTGGAACAGACTCAGACTGGATAAACGCTACAAGTGGAGAGGCATAGGGTTCAGTGTTATCTCCTATTCTTTTTTTATAACCATAAATGATACTAATAAAGAATTACTTTGTATTATTTCAAAATTTGCCGATGATAATAAAATAGGTAACAGAACAGATACAGCATTGTAGAAGCAGGCAATTAAGAGAGATCTTGATCAACTGTTTAACTGGACCCAAATATGGCAAACGGACTTCAATATTAATGTACTGCACAGTAAAATGCTAAATATCGGCATTAAAAATGGAGGAGCTAAGTATAACATGATCAATATCCAAGTTCATGTGGTAAACCAAGAAAAAGACTCAGCAATTATAATAACAAATGATTTGAAATCAAGCAAACAATGTACAGAATCTGTTTAAAAAGCCCATAAATTGATTGGATTCATAGCTAGAGCATCTGAATATAAGTCCGATGATATCATCCTCACTTTGTACAGTTCCTTAGTATGCCCGCGCTTGGAATATTGCGTTCAGTTTTGGTCACCGTATTTTAAAAAGGACATGGAGAAACTTGAGAAAGTACAGCGAAGGGTGACGAAGATGATACCTAGTCTGAGAAATAAACTGTACGAAGAGCCTCTAAAAGCCCTGAATCTCTTGACCCTAACTAAACGGAGGTTATGAGATTTAATTCAAGTACTGATAATATTCGAAGGACACGATAATATGACTGTCAATAAATATATCACAGTTGATCGCTCAAACTACACCTGAGGTAATGGGCATGAAAGTATTTGCAAACTATTTCAGTCACATGAAGCTAAGCATTTTTTCTTTGATCGAGTGTAAATATATAGAACAAACTGCCCTCAAATGTGGTAAAAGGTGATGCAGTACTGGCCTTTAAAAATCACTTCGATCAGAATTTTTCGCCTAATCCCCAACTTAGTACGTCCACTCCTGAATAACAAATTTCTGTGCTTCTTTTTTCATCTTTTTCAGAGCCTGGAAGATACAACCGCTGAACAACATTGACAAATTTCGCAAATTTAATGCTACATTCCTTTTTAGTAGATAGTGCAATATAAAATTTCTTTTCCCTCTCTCTTAGGAAAGTTCCGTGACAGTTTTTCTATGGTGCGTGGTGGTCCTTCTCGTTATTTCCTGCCAGCTTTGGCTGGAGGGTTTGGTGAAGGGGGGGAAAGCCTTCTTACTTTTCTTTGTCTTTGGCTGATAGATGAGTTTTATTTGTTATAACTTTCCCTATATCAAACAGCCACGAAAGGATCAACAGGCCTGTTGCTGTCTGCTTTCCTTTGTGCTCATTTGTACCTTGCTATCCTCGCCTTTTTCCTCTAAAACATTGCAACACCCATGATCAGCATACTGTTACCTGAGGGAAAGGGTGACATGCAATATGAGTCAGACTTTGCAGGTACCAAACATACCTTGTGAGATGGGTGTCGTTACCGAGTATGAACGCGACCTTTTGCTGAGGTTTGTTTAATTGCTTTACTCAGTAAAGAGCTTCACCTCATAAGGTGTGTTTTTACCAATTCTTTTGGCATTCCCTGTCACATGATACTCACACACACACACACACACACACACACACACACACACACACACACACACACACACACACACACACACACACACACACACACACACACAAAGAAAACATAACCCCTATAGGACACATAATTCGCTTTAAAAAGGCCACACACACACACACACACACACACACACACACACACACACACACACACACACACACACACACAGACGCGCACACACACACACACACACACACACACACACACACACACACACACACACAGACGCGCACACACACACACACACACACACACACACACACACACACACACACACACACAAAGAAAACATAACCCCTATAGGACACATACTTCGCTTTAAAAAGGCCACACACACACACACACACGTACACAGACACACACACACACACACACACACACACACACACACACACACACACACACACACACACACACACACACACAGAAAACATAACCCCTATAGGACACATACTTCGCTTTAAAAAGGCCACACACACACACACAGACACAGACACATACACACACACACACACACACACACACACACACACACACACACACACACACACACACACACACACACACACACACACACACACAACTTTTACTGGAGTCTCTCTCTCTCTCTCTCTCTCTCTCTCTCTCTCACACACACACACACACACACACACACAATATGTATCAAGAGATATTCACTTCACTAAAAAAAGAAGCCGCATATACCGAGGCAAACAGACAGACAGACAGACAGACAGAGAGCACCTTATTTAGCTCCGTGCGAGTTGTGTTATTCGTGTCCAAAACAAAGACATGCCAGCCTTTAATTAATGGGTATAGTGGTAAGTTTGTAACACTGTAGGTACAGAGGGTACTTGCTCCCCCCGGAGAAAAAAAAAAAATCCTAAACTTATTTTTTATTAAACAAAGTACATAGGGCTACTATTTAGCATTATATGTGTTTTTTAACATATAATTTAAATTACGATAATTCCTTACTTTTCTCTCATAAAAACTAACAAAAATTACTTTGAGAAAATAGTAAAATTTTGAATCCGGTTAAGGAATGTACAAAATAACGAAAGAAATTCTACGTGGCAAAATAAACCTAAGGCAAATACCAAGACTTCACATAGAAGGAGGAAAACCTGCGATGACGTCTAACATTCCTGGAAGGAGGAAGTTGAAAATTACCTTTACCGATATACCATACGCCACTGTACACTTCAGATAATTCACTTCTATCAACACAGAGCAGGGGGAGGCATGATCTTATCATTTCACCTGATAACTCATAGGCACAGACAAAGTCAAGAACGGCCATGCTGCTGCCAGCCCTCGTTCATGGTAAAACATGAAATGACGCCATTGCGTGGGGTAGGAGCTACCCCACAATACCTATTAAGGGTACACGTTAGGGAGAGGAGACGGGTTTTGGGGAGAGGACTGTCGGGTTAGGGTGGGGTTTGGACGGGGGAGGTGTGGGAAAGTGGTGACGGAAAAGTGGGTTAGAGGTTGTGTGATGGTGAAGTTAGAGTTGGGATCGGCTGGAGAAAGTATTGGGAATTAAGTACGACCAAGATGTGGGAAAAGTGGGGTGATTATGTGGCTTTGGGTGGGGTAAACGTGTGAGTGGATTGGGTAGTGGTGGTTAGTTGGATGGGTTAGGGAGGGGGTGTAACTTTTAGACAAGGGGAGGGTGAGGGAGGAGGAGAGGGGTTGAGAAACGTGGGGTAAAGGTGGATCTGGGAAAAGCGAAGGAAACGTGGGTTGCAGGTGGTGAACTGATGGGGATTTGTGGGATTAAACAGGGATAGGGGTAGAGAAAGGTGGAAACAGGGGAGGGAAGAGGGGGTTTGATGGCCGGGTTGGGAGGGGATAAGGGAAAGAAAAGTGAGCTAGAGATGGTGGGATGGTAAGGTAGAATGGAATAGGGTGAGGTACATTATGGTATGATGGTGGAAGTGAATGAGGTTATAGCGGGTGATAGGTGAAAGATACGTGAGGTTAGGTGGTTGGGTGGTGAGGAATAATGGGGAATCCGGGGGGGGGGGAGGCACTGACAAGGGTGGGAGAGAGATTTTTGTTCTGTAAGTGTAAAGTGAGCTAAAGTGAGGGAGATGGAGGTGGTTGAATGATGTGGGAGGGTGGGGAATGACGGGTTAAGGCTGGGAGGAGGCCTTCAGAGAAAGAGAGAGAGAGAGAGAGAGAGAGAGAGAGATCACGGTTTGGGAAGGGTAAAGAATAATTGTGATAAAGATGGTGGGATAGCAGGGATGATGGTAACTGTTAGTTTTCTTTCTTTTTTTTTCTCTCTTTTTTTTATCCGACTCGGGTTAAGTCGTTTTCATGCCATGCCAAGAGACAGTGTCATAGCCCTGCATGTAATTATTTTGACTGGTAAATCCCTTGCAGTACGGTCGGCATATAACTAAGAACAAGTGAACTTATCATGGAATGTAAGTGAACTTTGGCGAAAGCTATGCCATTGCATTTGACGTTTGAAAGGATCTCGATCGGCTGTTGTGTATACATACGCAACGACTTATCTTGCTCTCGTGTTCCTGAACTTGATTCTTCTGAATTCTCTACACTCTGGCTTCGGCTTTCCTGTCATTCTCTGACTAAATATATCTGTGCTGTTTACTTATCCCCTAATTCTACTGACTATCAAAATTTCTTCGACTATCTTACTTCTACGATGGAACACATTCTGTCCATTTCTCCTTTCTCCGAAATCTCCATTCTTGGAGATTTCAATGATCACCACCACCTTTGGCTCTCCTCTCCTTTCACGGATCCACCTGGTGAACAAGCCTACATCTTTTCTATCCTTAATGACCTAGAGCAGCTTGTACAGCACCCTACCCGTATCCCTGACCGCCTTGGAGAGAGCTCCAACATACTTGACCTCTTCCTCACAACTAATCCTTCTGCTTACTCTGTTAATCTTTTCTCTCCGTTGGGCTCCTCCGATCACAACCTCATTACCTTAACCTGTCCTATCACTCCAGTACGGCCTGTGGACCCTCCAGGGAAGCGTCGTCTGTGGCATTTTGGAGCCGCGGACTGGGAGGCCCTCAGGCAGTACTTCTTTGATTTTCCCTGGAATGATTATTGCTTCCATGGCCGGGAGCCATCTGAGTGTGCCTTGCGCATTACAGAGGTTATTCTCTCGGGCATGGAAGCATACATTCCTTTCTCATATCCTTTGACTAACGCAAGAAAACCTTGGTTTAATCACGCTTGTTCAAATGCTGTCCGCAACAAGGAGAAGGCCTACAAAAGGTACCGGAGCCAACTCACCCCTGAATCACATCGTCTTTACGTTTCTACCCGGAATCGTGCTAAGTCTGTTCTTCGCTCTACTAAAAATAATTTCATCCATACTAAATGCTCTCAACTCTCCAACTCGAATTCTTCCCGCTCATTCTGGCACCTTGCCAAAAATCTTTCTAACAACTTTACCTCATCATCCTTCCCTCCTCTTTTCTACTCTGATGGTTCTGTAGCTATTTCTTCTACTGATAAAGCAGATCTCTTCGCACAGACTTTCTCCTCCAATTCCACCTTAGACGATTCCGGTGCTGTTCCTCCATCATTTCCCCCCTCTGACTTCCTCATGGCTGACATTAAAATTTCTTCAGTTAATGTATTTTCTGCCATCACTGGCCTCAGTACTAACAAGGCATATGGGCCTGATGGGGTCCCTCCTGTTGTTCTCAAGAACTGTGCTTCTGTGCTTACACCCTGCCTAGGCAAACTCTTTCGCCTTTGTCTGTCAACTTGTACCTTTCCTTCTTGCTGGAAATTTGCTCTCATTCAGCCAGTCCCAAAGAAGGGTGACCACTCCCAACCCTCCAACTATCGTCCAATTGCTTTAACGTCCTGTATTTCAAAAGTTTTCGAGTCAATTCTTAATAGAAAAATTTTAAGGCATCTTTCCTATCACAACCTTCTTTCCGATCGTCAGTATGGGCTCCGTCAGGGACGCTCCACTGGCGATCTTCTCACCTACCTTTCAGACTCCTGGTCATCCTCCTTTCGGGACTTTGGCGAAAGCTTTGCCATTGCACTTGACATCTCAAAGGCTTTCGATCGAGTCTGGCACAAATCTTTAATTTCCAAACTGCCCTCCTACGGTTTCTATCCTTCTATCTGTGCCTTCGTTGCTAGTTTCCTTTCTGGTCGTTCTATAGCTGCTGTTGTAGACGGCCATCACTCTTCTCCTAGATCTATCAACAGTGGTGTTCCTCGGGGCTCTGTCCTATCACCAACTCTCTTCCTTTTATTCATCAATGATCTTCTAAGCTGTACATCTAACCCTATCCATTCATACGCTGATGACTCCACCCTTCACCTTTCCATTCGGTTCCCGCAACGCCCATCTCAACAGTTACTTCAACAAACAAGGGATGAGGCTATGGCACACCTAATGTCTGACTTGGCTCGTATCTGTGACTGGGGTAAAAATAATATGGTTGTCTTTAATGCATCTAAGACTCAGTTCTTACACCTATCAACCCGACAAAATCTTCCACAGGTATACCCACTAATGTTTAATAATATTCAGCTTAATCCTGCATCATCCTTGAACATGCTTGGGGTTTCATTTACTCGGGACTTATCTTGGAAAGATCATATTACATCTCTTGTAAAATCTGCTTCCAAGAGATTGGGTGTGCTAAGCCGACTCCGCTCTTTCTTTACCCCTGCACAATTGTTGACTCTATACAGGGGTTTTATCCGCCCCTGTGTGGAGTACAACTCTCATGTGTGGGGAGGCTCCCCACATACAGCTATTCTCAATAGGGTGGAGTCAAAGGCTTTTTGTCTCATTAACTCTCCTCCTCTTACTGACTCCCTTCAACCTCTGTCTCTTCGCCGCTCTGTTGCATCTGTATCTCTTTTCTATCGCTACTTAAATGGTCACTGCTCCTCTGAACTGTCTGCTTGCATTCCTCCACCTCTACGACAGGCGCGTAGCACCCGTCTGGCAGCAAACTCTCATCCCTTTTCTGTCGAACTCTCTAATGCAAGAGTTAACCGTTACTCCCAGTCTTTCATTTATGCAACAGGTCAGCTCTGGAACTGTCTCCCTCTGACTGTATTTCCTTCTGCCTATGATCTCCAGTCTTTCAAATGCAATGTGTCCAGGCATCTCAAAATGATCGGATCTTGAATTTGGCTCTCTATTGTATTTTGTTTTTCTCTTGGAGGGAACTGTTACTGCAGGCTCATGGCCTTTGGTTCCTTCTTCCTCGCATTAAAAAAAAAAAAAAAATTGTGGCAGCCGTGGCTCAGTGGGTTAGAGCGCCCCGTTCTGATAGAAGGGTCGGAGGTTCGAGTCTACCCAAGGGTAATTGGTAGACATCAGGAAGGGCATCCGGTCATAAAAATGCCTCAGGTTCCAAACCGAAAGTCCTCTACCCAGGGGCAACTCCTTAACCCTTATCGATGAAATGGGACACAGCGTAATACTCATATATATATATATATATATATATATATATATATATATATATATATATATATATATATATATATATATATATATATATATATATATATATATATATATATATATATATATATATATATATATATATATATATATATATATATATATATATATATATATATATATATATATCCTCAGGTTCCAAACCGAAAGTCCTCTACCCAGGGGCAACTCCTTAACCCTTATCGATGAAATGGGACACAGCGTAATACTCATATATATATATATATATATATATATATATATATATATATATATATATATATATATATTCCCTAATACTTCCAAGGGCAGGGTAGGGGAGAGTGGTTTGGTAAATGTGAATATGAGATGGGTTTAAGCAGAGGGATGAGTTCATAAAAATGAGATGTGTGTGTGTGACCTTTTTAAAGCGAAGTATGTGTCCTATAGGGGTTATGTTTTCCTTGTGTGTGTGTGTGTGTGTGTGTGTGTGTGTGTGTGTGTGTGTGTGTGTGTGTGTGTGTGTGTGTGTGTGCGACTATTACTCAGACCTGAAGTATGTGTCCCTCTATTAATGTTGTGTGTGTGTGTGTGTGTGTGTGTGTGTGTGTGTGTGTGTGTGTGTGTGTGTGTGTGTGTGCGTCTGTGTGTGTGTGTGTGTGTGTGTGTGTGTGTGTGTGTGTGTGTGTGTGTGTGTGTGTGTGCGTCTGTGTGTGTGTGTGTGTGTGTGTGTGTGTGTGTGTGTGTGTGTGTGTGTGTGTGTGTGTGTGTGTGTGTGTGTGTGAGAGAGAGAGAGAGAGAGAGAGAGAGAGACTATTTTTCAGATCTGAAGTATGTGTCCTTCAGTTCAAGTTGTAAGTATGTGTGTGTGTGTGTGTGTGTGTGTGTGTGTGAGTATCATGTGACAGGGAATGCCAAAAGAATTGGTAAAAACACACCTTATGAGGTGAAGCTCTTTACTGAGTAAAGCAATTAAACAAACCTCAGCAAAAAGGTCTCGTTCATACTCGGTAACGACACCCATCTCACAAGGTATGTTTGGTACCTGCAAAGTCTGACTCATATTGCAGGTCACCCTTTCCCTCAGGTAACAGTATGCTGATCATGGGTGTTGCAATGTTTTAGGGGAAAAAGGCGAGGATAGCAAGGTACAAATGAGCACAAAGGAAAGCAGACAGCAACAGGCCTGTTGGTCCTTTCGTGGCTGTTTGATATAGGGAAAGTTATAACAAATAAAACTCATCTATCAACCAAAGACAAAGAAAAGTAAGAAGGCTCCTCCCCCCCCTCCACCAAACCCTCCAGCCAAAGCTGGCAGGAAATAACGAGAATGACCACCACGCACCATAGAAAAACTGTCACGGAACTTTCCTAAGAGAGAGGGAAAAGAAATTTTATATTGCACTATCTACTAAAAAGGAATGTAGCATTAAATTTGCGAAATTTGTCAATGTTGTTCAGCGGTTGTATCTTCCAGGCTCTGAAAAAGATGAAAAAAGAAGCACAGAAATTTGTTATTCAGGAGTGGACGTACTAAGTTGGCGATTAGACGAAAAATTCTGATCGAAGTGATTTTTAAAGGCCAGTACTGCATCAACTTTTACCACATTTGAGGGCAGTTTGTTCTATATATTTACACTCGATCAAAGAAAAAATGCTTAGCTTCATGTGACTGAAATAGTTTGCAAATACTTTCATGCCCATTACCTCAGGTGTAGCTTGAGCGATCAACTGTGATATATTTATTGATAGCCATATTATCGTGTCCTTCGAATATTATCAATACTTGAATTAAATCTCATAACCTCCGTTTAGTTAGGGTCAAGAGATTCAGGGCTTTTAGAGGCTCCTTGTATAGTTTATTTCTCAGTCTAGGTATCATCTTCATCACCCTTCGCTGTACTTTCTCAAGTTTCTCCATGACCTTTTTAAAATACGATGACCAAAACTTAATGCAATATTCCAATGCGAGCATACTAAGGAACTATCCAAAGTGAGGATGATATCATCGGATTTATATTCAGATGCTCTAGCTAAGGATCCAATCAATTTATGGGCTTTTTAAACAGATTCTGTGCATTGCTTGCTTGATTTCAAATCATTTGTCATTATAACTGCTAAGTCTTTTCCTTGGTTTACCATATCAAGTTGGATATTAACCCGCCGCATCCCGTTGACGTGAATGAATGTCCACACGTTTTGTCACTGCCAATCCCGATGACGTACATAAACGCGAATCAATTGCAAGGTCCCTAATTTGCACAATTTTCGATTTTCGCAAGTGACTTTTGGTACGTATACATGGGACACCTTCCTCTACAAGATACCAGGCAGGGACAATGCCTTACCCAGCATGACCTCCCTCCTCCCCACACGCCATTGTCTTGGCAATTCACCTGTTATCAGTGACCTGGCCAGTAAAGACATGTGCCACGGTACGAAATTCAGGGCCAAAGTGATTCCCCAATCAATGACAATCTGGAGGACAAACTTTACATAGCATTAGAGGAAGAAACAGTCAGAAATGATGATCAGGTAATGTTGTCAAAAAAGGTCAGGTATGTTGATGTGTTTCGTGAGTGAAACAATGCGTATATTGCTTATATTACTGTGTCAAAACCAATATACTCTCGTACTACATATAAATTCGTACCAAATAAATAAATAAATACCGTTTATGAGTGGTGTGGAATGGTTACCCTCCCATAGAACTCGTTTTCTTTGGAACAAACCTGATAGAAAACACAGTAAGGTGAGGAGGTACTGCTACCTGTATCGAGTATTTTAAACCTCAGGTGAGCGATTTCTCTATGATTTTTCGATGTTTCTCACCAAAAGCGGAGGTTTGAGCCAAAAAAAATATTTTCCAAAAATGGTCGGGATTGGGTGGAGTCAGTGGTGGAAAAGTGGTCGGGATGGGGCGGGTTAATCATGTTATACTTAGCTCCTCCATTTTTAATGCCGATATTTAGCACTTTGCTGTACAGTACATTAATACTGAAATCCGTTTGCCATATCTAGGTCCAGTTAAACAGTTGATCAAGATCTCTCTTAATTGTCTGCTTCTACAATGCTGTATCTGTTCTGTTACCTATTTTATTATCATTGGAAAATTTTGAAATAATACAAAATAATTCTTTATCAATATCATTTACGATTATAAAAAAAAAAAAGAATAGGAGCTAACAATGAACCCTGTGCCTCTCCACTTGTAACGTTTATCCAGTCTAAGTCTGTTCCACTTATTACAATTTTTGCTTTTCTCCGGTGAGCCAATCTTTGATACACCCGAGCACACTGCCACTAACACCATGTGCCTTGATCTTCTTAAGGAGTCTTTTGTGTGGAACTTTGTCAAAAGCCTTTTGAAATTGATGTAGACAACGTTGACAGATTTAGTCTTGCCGTACATGTTTAAAATATCGTTTAGAATCTCCAACAGATTCGTGAAGTCAAGAGCAATTATTCCAAAAACCACGTTGCGAATCTTTGATGAGGTTATTTGTTTGTAAGTGAAGTTATTTGCTTCTAAATATTTCACTTGTCTCTGATAACAGACTCACACATTTTACAGACTACTGAAGTCAAACTAATTGGACGATAGTTTTCTGGATCTTCTCTGTTGCCCTTTTTTGGATGTCGGGGTCACATTTGAAACTCCCATCCATGTGGCACCTTGAGCGTTAAGTTAAAAAGTTCAGATAAAGGCACTGATATTATATTCTGTATTTCCTTTAAGATGCATGGAGATATTTTGTCATGTCCAGGTGTTTTATTCTCTTTTAATTTGTTAATTGCAAGTAGTACATCGTAGTCGCTGATTGTGATATCATCAATTATGCTTCCTCCTACAAACTATAGGAATCGTTTGAGTATTTTCTATTATAAATATTGATGCGAAGAAAGTATTAAAATTTTTCGCCATCTTAGTTTCATCATGAGTGCGCTCTGCAATATCTGTGATTAACCCTGGATAGGCAACCTTCCCAATCATAACACTGTAGGAAACATGGGTTAGGATATAACCCACGGAAAATAAAAAAAGTTGTTATGCATTTCAATGTAACGGAGAGAGAATGAGAGGGAGAGAGAATATGTGTGTGTGTGTGTGTGTGTGTGTGTGTGTGTGTGTGATGTATAGACGGACCAGTTTTGTGTCGCAGTTTGCCAGGTAAGATAATACCTGGACCAGGTCTTACACGTTGGTAAGATAAACGGGCGCCACACAGCTCACACTTGCCTCAAAGATCCCTGTTCAGAGTTAGTAACACCTCTTCCTTACCGACTTTTTCCGTACATGGCGCTTCAGAATCATCTTATATGCTACTGATACAACTGTATAGATATGATTATGAAGATGATACAGGGGAGACCTTAGTGTGTAAAATGCAAACTAAACAGCTTTGGAAGAGGTGCTATGAAGAACCAAGGTCACTTAGAATACTGTGAAAATAAAAATAAATTGATGAATAATGCCCTTTTTTTCATCCAAGTCCCATTTGCTCTCTCTCTCTATAATTTAGGGTGTTTAGCACTTTCAGGGGAGAGAAAAATTTTTGGATATTTAGGTGGGCAAAGTATACGATCCATTCCACTTTACAAACAAAGCAATGAAGCAAATTTTTTTTTTTTTTTTTTAATCAATGCAAAGTCGTGCCTCACTACCCCTGCATTCTGTAAATCTAACAGATCAGAGTTCGTGAAGGGTATGGTAAAGAAAGGTAATAATCAACAATGTGGTACAAGAGGAAACAATATATTTTAGCTATACAACAAGCGAAATCAGTATATTACATGTGGGATTTTTTGGTCGAGTCATAGAGGGCTCTGTGGTGCTGCACAACATGGAAGATCAGCCGAGGTTCTTCTTCATTCTTCGTCAGACCACTGATGGAGTCAATTGCCAATTTGACTGCCCGCTCAGCAACGTCATTGACCACTTTGAGGTGGGCCATGACATCAGGAATTGGGCATAGGTCATTGATGCTTGTCGGAGTACCCAGCTTCAAACACTGGAAGAGGTATTTCGACTTCTGGGTGACAAACTTAGAGATTCTCAGAACTGATGCCTTATCAATCGTCTTCATATTCAAAAGACACAGATCCTTCTTCCTCGGCAGTGCTGTAGTCATATTTTTCAGCAATTCCTGCTCTTCCTCAGCAGAGACTTTATCAGCATATATGGCTAGTGGAGCCAGGTCCTCACCGAGGTACCAGAGGTGGCTTTTGACTTTTTCTAGTGCCTTCTTTGCTGCAGAGGGAACCACTTCTTTAAATTCTGCAATATTCTTCAGGAGATTGATATCACTGATTGAAGCGTCGACAGCATTTGGGGCTTCATACCAGTGCATCACATAGATGGTGACGAGGAAGACACAGATGCGTTTGATGGCCTTCTTTTTATGCCATGTGAAGGGGAAGAAAGCTGCATCCTTCTGTTGATTTCTGAAAAGGAAGATCTTAACGTAGCAAAGGCCTTTGGCTATCCACTGTGCTCTGTGATAGGCACCTGGACAGTGAAAGGTCGTCCGTGATGGCTTCTTGCCAAGGAAAGCCAAAGACAGCTGGAGGAGCTCAAGGTAGTCATCATGGGACTCCGCACGATCCATGTGGCTGAGTATGAAGTGTTCAATGTCCTCGGCTCTGTTGGCAGTTCAGCACTGTGATTTTTTATCTAGGTAATCATCGTAGGGCTCGAAGGAATGTGTCAGTATTGTTCCAGAGCTCTTTAAATAGAAGAGAGGAATTTCAGGACCAGATAAAGGGAAAATGAGGTCAAAGATCCCTGCCACTATGAGTTCACACATGTGGTGCCTGCATGCCAAGAACAACAACGGAACTTGGAGACCTTTTTTAGTGACAAAGCAAGCTCCGCTGTGAACCACGGTGTTAGACTCTGTAGTATCAAAACAGAGCCCTGCAATCCAGAGCTTTACTTCGGGCCATTCATCTAGAGTCCTTGACACTGCCATTCCCATTGCTTCGCCCGTTCCAGTAGAGATCTTAGGGATCGCCAGGATGTTCTACATACTAATCCCTGTAACAACAATCGTCAGGCGATCACTGTGGCTGCTATCATTGATGTTGGGCAAGAGCTTTCCATCAAAATGGAGAATCAAGGGTATTTGTGGCTGGATTTTCTTTTTTTTTTATATATAATTTCAGTGATCTCAGTCCTTGATTCCTTCCGAACAGGGTAGAGAGATCCGACAGACAACGTGAGTTACCCCACGTCAAGCCCTACTGCGATCAAGGTGGGAGATACCACTTGCACTGCAGCTCATGTTGAAATGAGGCATGGGTTTTAGAAGGCCAAAGAAAAATTGCAAAGTATGGTGTAGTTGCCACCAGTAGTGGAACTGAATAAGAACTTTGCCTTTCAAGTTCCTGATGGTTTGATTTTCGTGAACACCCTACATATATACAAATATATACTCTACATATATACATACATATATATATATATATATATATATATATATATATATATATATATATAGAGAGAGAGAGAGAGAGAGAGAGAGAGATATATATATATATATATATATATATATATATATATATATATATATATATTCTTAACACTTTTTTCTTGTCAGTATTTACAATAGAAAACATACATAAGATTCCTACAGTGTCCCTAGTTCCTATAGAAGAGGGTAACATAATCAATTATATCACAGTTAATGATCCCAATGGACTACTTGCAATTAGCTTAAAAGAGAATCAAACACCTGGACTGAACAATATATCACCACGTGTATTAACTCCCACCGCGCTAATGATGTAGATATACGTCCCCTTCAAAAACGCCAGTGACGTAGATCTACATCCTGCAGCATTGAGAAGTCACTGCAAGCAACCTAAGTAAAATGGAAGGTACCGGTAATATAGTATCTCACTAACTTCAGACATTTCTCCACTACGCTTACAACACTGATTTAGGAGCATGGGAGGTGGGTGAGTCTTTACAGGCTCACAGCTGCTCTGTTTTGGAAGTAACCTTGAAGATTTCAGAGGTCGAGTGGCACCAATCTAACTCGAGTTCAACCTACTTTCTGGCTTTGGTGATTACTTTTATTAGTGCCAGGGATCGTATATTGATGTATTAGGCCAATTTTCCCACAAAAATAATCCAAAATCAGTTGACTAGCTCATAGATACTCTGCTTTCTCAGCAACTTGAAGATTTCAGCGGTAGAGTGGCACCAACCTGACTCAATTCAACTAGCTATCTGGTTTTAGTGATGACTTTTATTAGTACCAGGGATCTTATACTCATGCATTAACCCCATTTCGCCAGAAAAAAAAAATTGGCTGGCATAAAATAGTATCAGTTTATTTTTTTACCCCGCATGGTACAGGTTAAAGGAACTACAGAATGACATATCAAAACCTTTGTCTGAACTTTTTAACTTATCACTAAAGAGCAGTAAGGTGCCACATGAATGGTAGCTTGTTAACGCAACCTCAATATTCAAAAAGGGCAACAGAGCACAACCAGAAAACTACCACCCAATTAGTTTAACATTGTTGTTTGCGTTTTTTTTTTTAATGTGTGCTCCCTGGGCCCAGTATTCCTCCTACATACCATACACCTCTACATGTCACCACTTCGGCGCTAACACCAACCACCCATACTGAATACATGCTAGGGCTGTCTCATAAAGGACTGGTGTATTGGTATTAGCAGGGGTATTTTTTCGACATGTCAGCGGGTCTTCTGGTAGATCAGTAAAGTCTGCTTTTATTAAATTCAAATCCTTAAACTGTTCCCTGCCCCAGCGAGGATTTGAGCCTGGGTTCGGTAGGACTGCAAGCCACCTCTCTACCGACTGAGCCACCGGCATCCAGGAGGCCATCACAAAGTCTGTGAAACACCTAGAAACAAACAATCTCATCAAAGATTCGCAACATGATTTTCAGAATAAGTGTCCTTGCCTCACGAATCTGTTGAAGTTTTTCAGCAACATATTGAACATGTATAATGAGAGTAAATCTGCTGACGTTGTCGTCCTTGATTTTCAAAAAGCTTTTAACAAATTTCCACAGAAAAGACTCGTTCAGAAATTAAAGGCACTTGGTCAGTGGCAGTGTACTCAAGTGGTTCGAAGATTAAGTCACCGGACAAAAGCAAAGATTTGTAATAAATGGAAAAGAGTCAGACTGAATAAACGTTACAAGTGGAATGCTGCAGGGTTCAGTGATACTAATGAAGGATTATGTTATAAGATTGCAAAGGCAGGCAATTCAGAGAGATCTTGAGCAACGGTTTAACTGGGCCCAAACATGGCAAATGGATCTCAGCATTAATTAACATAAAATATAAGACAAATAAATATGTAAGAGCAAGTTATAACATGAATAATGTCCAGCTTGAGAGGGTAAACCATGAAAAAGGCTTAGGAGTTATAATAACAAATGGAATGATTATTGCTTCCATGGCCGTGAGCCATCTGAGTGTGCCTTGTGCATTACGGAGGTTATTCTCTCGGGCATGGAAGCATACATTCCTTTCTCATATCCTTTGACTAACACAAGAAAGCCTTGGTTTAATCACGCTTGTTCTAATGCTGTCGGCAACAAGGAGAAGGCCTACAAAAGGTACCGGAGCCAACCCACCCCATAATCACATCATCTTTACGTTTCTGCCCGGAATCATGCTAAGTCTGTTCCTCGCTCTAGTAAAAATAATTTCATCCATACTAAATGCTCTCAACTCTCCAACTCGAATTCTTCCCGCTCCTTCTGGCACCTTGCCAAAAATCTTTCTAACAACTTTACCTCATCATCCTTCCCTCCTCTTTTCTACTCTGATGGTTCTGTAGCTATTTCTTCTAGTGATAAAGCAGATCTCTTCGCACAGACTTTCTCCTCCAATTCCACCTTAGACGATTCCGGTGCTGTTCCTCCATCACTTCCCCCCTCTGACTTCCTCATAGCTGACATTAAAATTTCTTCAGTTGATGTATTTTCTGCCATCACTAGCCTCAGTACTAACAAGGCATATGGGCCTGATGGGGTCCCTCCTGTTGTTCTCAAGAACTGTGCTTCTGTGCTTACACCCTGCCTAGGCAAACTATTTTGCCTTTGTCTGTCAACTTGTACCTTTCCTTCTTGCTGGAAGTTTGCTCTCATTCAGCCTGTCCCAAAGAAGGGTGACCACTCCCAACCCTCCAACTATCGTCCAATTGCTTTAACGTCCTGTATTTCAAAAGTTTTTGAGTCAATTCTTAATAGAAAAATTTTAAGGCATCTTTCCTATCACAACCTTCTTTCCGATCGTCAGTATGGGTTCCGTCAGGGACGCTCCACTGGCGATCTTCTCACCTACCTTTCAGACTCCTGGTCATCCTCCTTTCGGGACTTTGGCGAAAGCTTTGCCATTGCACTTGACATCTCAAAGGCTTTCGATCGAGTCTGGCATAAATCTTTAATTTCCAAACTGCCCTCTTACGATTTCTATCCTTCTATCTGTGCCTTCGTTGCTAGTTTCCTTTCTGTTCGTTCTATAGCCGCTGTTGTAGACGGCCATCGTTCTTCTCCTAGATCTATCAACAGTGGTGTTCCTCAGGGCTCTGTCCTATCACCAACTCTCTTCCTTTTATTCATCAATGATCTTCTAAGCTGTACATCTAACCCTATCCACTCATACGCTGATGACTCCACCCTTCACCTTTCCGTTCGGTTCCCGCAACGCCCATCTCAACAGTTACTTCAAGAAACAAGGGATGAGGCTGTGGCACACCTAGTGTCTGACTTGGCTAATATCTCTGACTGGGGTAAAAATAATATGGTTGTCTTTAATGCATCTAAGACTCAGTTCTTACACCTATCAACCCGACAAAATCTTCCACAGGTATACCCACTAATGTTTAATAATATTCAGCTTAATCCTGCATCATCCTTGAACATGCTTGGGGTTTCATTTACTCGTGACTTATCTTGGAAAGATCATATTACATCTCTTGTAAAATCTGCTTCCAAGAGATTGGGTGTGCTAAGCCGACTCCACTCTTTCTTTACCCCTGCACAATTGTTGACTCTATACAGGGGTTTTATCCGCCCCTGTGTGGAGTACAACTCTCATGTGTGGGGAGGCTCCCCACATACAGCTCTTCTCAATAGGGTGGAGTCAAAGGTTTTTCGTCTCATTAAGTCTCCTCCTCTTACTGACTCCCTTCAACCTCTGTCTCTTCGCCGCACTGTTGCATCTTTATCTCTTTTCTATCGCTACTTTAATGGTCACTGCTCCTCAGAACTGTCTGCTTGCATTCCTCCACCTCTACGACGGGCGCGTAGCACCCGTCTGGCAGCAAACTCCCATCCCTTTTCTGTCCAACTCTCTAATGCAAGAGTTAACCGTTACTCCCAGCCTTTCATTTATGCAACAGGTCAACTCTGGAACTGTCTCCCTCTATCTGTATTTCCAGCTGCCTATGATCTCCAGTCTTTCAAATGCAGTATGTCCAGGCATCTCAAAATGATCGGATCTTGAATTTGGCTCTCTATTGTATTTTGTTTTTCTCTTGGAGGGAACTGTTACTGAGGCCTCATGGCCTTTGGTTCCTTCTTCCTCGCATAAAAAAAAAAAAAAGCAAGCAATGTACAGAAGCTGTAAAGCAAGCCAATAAATTGATTGGATTCATACGTAGAGCAGTTGAATAAAAATCGGATTATATCATCCGATTATACCGTATAATTCTTTAGTATGCCCGCACTTGGAGTAGTGCATTCAATATTGGTCTCCGTATTATAATAAGGATATGGAGAAACTTGAGAGAATGCAGCAAAGAGTGACAAACATGATAGTCTGAGAAAGAAAACATACGAGAAATGTTTAGAAGCCCTGAATCTCTTTACCCTAACTAACCGGAGGTTATTGGAGGTTTAATTCGAGTATTCACACCTGTGGACAAGTGTGTGTGTGTGTGTGTGAGAGAGAGAGAGAGAGAGAGAGAGAGAGAGATGGGATAGGGAGAAAGATAGAATAGAAAAGGGAAACAAAAATATCCGCCAAGTTAAAGTGATTTATAAATACAAACTGAATTTAATAAACAATTAAGTGAATGAGGGGGCGATATGTCCAAACCGCGTGGGAGAAGATGACCATGGATGGCCTTACCGTCTCCTCGATGGCCTCCTGGGTGCCACTTTCATGGTCTCCTGGATGCCAGCTTCATGGAGTCTCGAATGACCTCTAGGATGGTGTGCTGGGATGGCTTGCTGGATGTAATGATGGCCTGGTGGATGTAATAGATGCTCTGTTGAATGGACTACTGGATGACCCACTGGATGGCCTGCTGATTGGACTCCTGGATGTCCGACTGGATGACCTGCTGGATGCAGTAAACCCATTCAGAAGACCATCGAGCAACCCATCCAGGTCGTCCAGTAGGCCATCCAGCAACCCATCCAGGAGGCCCCCATCCAGCAGACCATCCTGTATGTCATCCAGCAGGCCATCTAGTATATCCAGCAGGCCATCTAGCAGGTCATTCAGCAGGTCATCCAGCAGGCTATCTAGCAAGCCTTCCAGCAGGCCATTTAGCAACTTATCCAGGAGGCCATCCAGCAACTTATCCAGAAGGCTGGGTGAGGAAGAGGGCTAGGATGGTCTTACTGCCTTTGTGATGGCCTCCTGGATGCCTTACTGCCACTTGGATGGCCTCCTGGATGGGCTTACCGTATCCTGAAGGAAGATTGCTATCAAGCCCGGACCTCACCAGAGCTGAAGTCAGGACAGCCCGGACACCAGGGAATAGACTCCTATTTGGAGAGGGATAGGATGAGGGACAAGGGTAGGGTGAGGGAGAGGGGTAGGATGAAGGTGATGGTTAAGATGAGGGAGAAGGGGCGGATGGCTTCCTGGATGGACTTAATGTCTCCTGGATGGCCTCCAGGGTGAGGTAGGGAGAACAGGGAGGAGGGAGAGGATGAGGGTTTGGGTGAGGGTGAGGTAGGGGGAGAGGATTAGCGTGGGGGAGGGAGGGGGGAAGACGGTGAGGGATGAGTGGCTCATGGTGAGGTTCAGGGAGGTAGGGAAGGATGAATATTAGGGTATTTAGGGTGAGGGGAAGAGAGACAGTGGATAGAGGGTCGGACTAACTGAAAGGGTAAGGGTGAGGGAGAGATGTAGGGTAGAGAGAAACATAAGGTGAAGGAGTAGGCTGGAATGAGGGAGAGGGCTTGGATAAGGGAGAGGCCTAGGATGAGGGTGAGGTTTATGTGTAAGGACAGGCAGAGTGAGAGAGAGGTTTAGGATGAGGGATAGGGATAGGATGAAGGAGAAGGATAGCTTGAGGAAGCGGTCTATGATGAGGGAGAGGGCTAGGATAAGGGAGAAGAATAAGATGAGGGAGTGGTCTAGGATGAAGACTAGGGTGTGGGAAAGGTTTCGGGAGAGGAGGAGGCTATGGGAGAGGCATTAGGGTAAGGGAGAGAGTCTGGATGAGGTAGAGGGTTATGATGATGGAGAGGGCTTGGATTAGGGACAGGAAAAGGAGAAGGGGAGGTAAAGGGTGAGCTGAGGGAGGGGGGTTAGTGTGAGGGAGAGGTGTAAAGTGAGGGAGAGGTCTAAGATGAGAAAGAGGAATAGGATGAGGGTGGGCTAGGATGAGGGGGCTGGCTAGGAGAAAGGTAGGGTGAGGGAGAGGGTTAGGATGAGAGAGGGGGCTAAGGTGAGGGAGAGGGCTAGGTTACGGGTGAGGGTCGGGATGAGGAGAGGGTTTGAAAGGGAGAGGGTTAGGAAGAGGGAGAAAGCTAGGATGAGGGAGAGGGTTAGGAAGAGGGAGAAAGCTAGGAAGAGGGAGAGGGTTAGGAAGAGGGAGAAGGCTAGGATAAGAGAGAAGGCTAGGATAAGGGAGACGGCTAGGATAAGGGAGAAGGCTAGGATGAGGGAGAGGGATAGGATGAGGGAGAGGGCCTGGATGGGGGAGAGGGCCTGGATGAGGGAGAGGGCTATGGCGTGGGAAAGGATTTCGGAGATAGGTTGCGGTAAGGGAGAGGGTTAGGATGAGGGAAATGGGATGAGGGAGAGGATTAGAGTGAGAGGAAGTGTTAGGATGAGGAAAAGGGTTAGGGTGAGGGAGAGGAAGAAGAAAAGGGTGAGAGAGAGTAGAAAGGAAGGGGAAGGGTGAGGTGTAGTATGAGGGAGAGGGCAGGGATGAAAGAGTAGGCGAGAACGATGGAGGGGATTAGGATGGAGGAAAAGGCTAGGATAAGAGGGAGAGTTAAGATGATGGAAAGGGTTTGAGAGAGGAGTACGGTGAAGGAGAGGGGTTAGGGAGGGGAAGGGTTAGGAAGAAAGAGTGAGTTAGGAAAAGGGAGAGGACAGAAGAGTAAAGGTGAAGTGAGAGAGAGGTTAGGATGAGGGGAAGGGCTAGGATGAAGGAAAGGGCTAGGATGAGAAAGAAGAGTAGAGGAGAAAGAGAGCTTATATGGGGGAGAGGTGTAGGGTAAGGAGGGATAGAGGAAGGGAGAGGGTTAAGATGAGAAATAGAACTAGGGTAAGGGCTATAGTGTGAGAAAGGTTTGGGGAGACGAGTAGGATAAGACAGAGAGGGGTTACGATGAGATGGAGTGCTTGAATGAGGGACAGGGCTAGGATGAGGGAGAGGACTAGGATGAAGAAGAGGATTAGGATGAAGAAGAGGATTAGGATGAGGGAGAGGACTAGGATGAAGAAGAGGATTAGGATGAGGGAGAGGGTTTGGGAGAAAAGTAGGGTGAGGGAAAGGGGTTAGTGTGAGTGAAAGGTGTACGGTAAGGGGGAGGACTAAGATGAGGGAGAGGGGTAGGATGAGGAAGAGGGCTAGGACAAGGGTGAGTTGTAGTGTAGTGAGAATGGTAGGGTGAGGGAGAGTGGTAGGGCGAGGGAGAGGGTTAGGATGTGAGAAAGGGTAAGATGAGGGAGAGGGCTAGGGTACGAGAGAGGGTTGGGATGAGAAAGAGAGTTAGGACAAGGGAAAGGGTGAAGATGAAAGAGAGGGCTAGGATAAAGGAGAGGGTTGGGATGAGGGAGATGTCTAGGGATGAGGGAGAGGGGCCAAGAAGGGACAGAGGGATAGGGTGTGGGAAAAGGATTGGTAGAGGAGTGAAGTGAGGGCGAGAGGTTAGGGGGAGGGAAAGGGGGTGAGGGAGAAGATTAGAGTGTGACAAAGGATTAGAATGAGGAGGGTTAGGGAGAGGGAGAGGAACAGGAAAAGGGTGAGAAAGAGTAGAAAGGAATGGGAAGGGTGGGGTGAGGGAGAGAGGTTAAGGTGAGGGAGAGGTGTAGCATGAGAGAACTAGGATGAACGAGTACGCGAGAATGATGGAGATGGTTAGGTGTGAGGAGAAGGCTAGAATAAGAGGGAGGGTTAGGATGAAGGAAAGGGTTTGAGAAAGGAGTAGGGTGTAGGAGAGGGGTTATGGTAGGGGAGACGGTTAGGAAGAGAGAGGGGCTTAGGAAGAGAGAGAGGATAAACGGGTGAGGATGAGGTGAGAGTATGAGGTTAGGATGAGGGGGAGGGCTAGCATGAGGGAGGATAGTTGGGGGAGAGGATTTACATGAGAGAGAGGTGTAGGGTAAGCGGTAGAGGAAGGGAGAGGGTTAGGATGAGGGAGAGAACTAGGGAAAGTGCTACACTGTGAGAAAGGTTTGGCGAGACGATTAGGATGTGATAAGGAGGGGTTAGGATGAGAGGGAGTGTGTGAATGATGGAGAGGGCTAGGATGAGGGAGAGGGTTAGGATGAAGGAGAGGACTATGATGAACAAGAGGAGTAGGATGAAGGAGAGGGTTTGGGAGAAAAGTAGGGTGAGGGAGAGGGGTTAAGGAGAGGGAGAGGTGAGGGAGAGTGCTAGAATGTGGGAAAGGGTAAGGATGAGGGACAAGCTAGGGTGTAGGAAAGAGTTTGGAAGGGGTTAGGGTGAGGGAGGAAAGGTGAGGGAGAGACTTAGAATGAGGGAGTTAGGGCGAGGGAGAGGAGGAAAGTGACGGGAAAGGTTAGGATGAGGGAGAGAAAGAAGAGAAGGGGAGGGTATGGATGAGGTGAGGGAGAGGAGTTAGTGTCTGTGAGAGGTGTAGTGTAATTTGGAGGACGAAGATGAGGGAGAGGGTTGGGATGAGAGAGAGGGCAAGGACAAGGGTGAGTTGTAATGTAGGGAGAGAGGTAGGGTGAGGGAGAGAGGTAGGGTGAGGGTTAGGATGAGAGAAAGGGTAAGATGAGGGAGAGGGCTAGGATACGAGCAAGGGCTGGGATGAGCGAGAGGGTTAGGTTAAGAGAACGGACTAAGATGAAAGACAGGACTAGGATCAGGAAGAGGGCACGGATGAGGGAGAGATCTTGGATGAGGGAGAGAGGCCAAGATGGGACAGAGGGATAGGGTGTGGGACAGGGATTGGGAGAGGAGTAGGGTGAGAGAGAGAGGGGTTAGGGTGAGGGTTAGGATGAGGGAAAGGGGGTGGGGAAGAGGGTTAGAATGAGAGGAAGAGTTAGGAGGAGGGGGAGAGCCGGGATGAGGGAGAGGAAGAGAAGGATGAGAGAGAGGAGAGAGAGAAGGTAACTGAGTTGAGAGAGAGGAGTTAGGGTGAAAGAGAGGTGTAGCATGATGGAGAGGGCTAGGATGAGGGAGTAGGCGAGGATGTTGGTGAGGGTTAGGATTAGGTATAGGATCAGGACGGGGGAGAGTGCTAGGGTGAGGAGATGAAGAGCAGAATGGTGAAAGAGGAGAGGGCTAGGGTGAGGAGATCAAGAGCAGAAGGGTGAGATAGAGGAGAGAAGGGGAAGGTAAGGGAGAAGTGAGGGATAGGTGTAGCATAAGGGATAGGATGAGAGGGAGGGATAGGGTGTGGGAAAGTGTTTGGGAGTGGACTAGGGTGAAGGAGAGGGGTTAGGGTGAAGTAGAATGTTAGGGTGAGGGGAAGGGTTAGGATGAGGGAGAGGAAAACAAAAAGTGTGAGGAAGCGGAAAGTACAGGGAGAGCTGCTGGATGAGGAAGAGCTGTAGACTAAGGAGAGAGGTTGGGTGGGAGAGATGTCTGAGATGAGGGAGAAGCTTTGGGTTAGGGAATAGTCTAGGATAAGAAAGAGGGATAGGATGAAGGCTAGAGCTAGGATGAGGGGAAGAGCTAGGATAAGGGAGAGGATTAGGGTGTGGGAAAAGATCTAGGAGACGTGTAGGGTGTGGGAGTGGTTATAGGATGAGGGAGGCGGTAAGGGTGAGGGAAAATGTTGCGATGAGGGGAAGGGTTCGGATGAGAGAGAGGGCCAGGATGAGGGAAAAAGAGAGGGAGGTAGGGAAAGAGAGAAAGAGAGGTATGGAAGGACAGAAGGAAGTAGGGTAGGAGACAGGGAGATCGGGAAAGGTGGGTGGTAAAGGAGAGAGGGAGGTAGGGAAGGAGAGAGGAAGGTAGGGAATGAGAGAGAGAGAGAGAGGAAGGGAAGGAGAGAGGAAAGGAAGGAAAGAGAGATGCATGTAGGGAAAGGGAGAGCTAGGGATGAAAGGAGAAAGGGAAGGAGGGAATTAGAAAGGGAGGTAGAGAGGGAGAGAGGGAGGTAGGGAAGGAGAGAGAGAGAGAGAGGTAGGGAAGTAGGGAAAGAAAATGGGAGTTAGAGAATGAGAGAGAGAAGTATGGAAGGAAAGAGAGGGAGTTAGGAAAGGAGAGAGAGAGAGAGAGAGAGAGAGAGGGAGGTAGGGACGGCGAGAGGGAGGTAGGGAAGGAGAGAAGGAGGTAGGGAAGGAGAGAGGGAGGTAGGAAATTAGAGAGAGGGGGTTGGAGAGAGAGAGAAAGAGAGAGAGAGAGAGAGGTAGGGAAGAAGAGAGGGAGGTAGGGAAGAAGCAAAAGGGAGGTAGGGAAGGAGAGAAAGAGAGAGAGGGAGGGACCGAATGAGAGGGGTAAAGAAAAAGAGAGGGAGGTAGGGAAAAAGAAATAAAGAGATAGGGAAGAACAGAGGATGGTAGAGGAGAGAGGGAGGTTGAGAAGGAGGGGAGGAGAGAGATGGGGAGGGAGAGAAGGAGGTAGGTGGGGAAGGAAAGAGAAAGGTAAGCAAGGAAGGAGGGAGGTAGACAAGAAGAGAGAAAGGTAGGAAGGGAGAAACAGAGAGAGAGGTAGGGATGGAGAGAGCAAGATAGGGAAGGAAAGAGAGAGAGAGAGAGAGAGAGGGAAGCAGAAGTGGGAGGTAGGGAAGGAGGGGAAGAGAAGTAGGGAGGAGAGAAGGAGGTAGGGAAGAAGAGAGGAATGTAGGGAAGGAAAAAGAGGCAGAGGGAAGGAGAGAGAGAGAGAGAGAGAGAGAGGTAGGGAAGGAGGGAGAGAGAGAGAGAGAGAGGTTGAGAAGGGGAGACAAAAAGGTGGGGAAGAAAGGAAGAAAAAAAGGAGGTAGAGAAGGAAAGACGGAGGTAAGGAAGAAGAGAGGGATGTAGGGAACGAGAGAGAGAGGTAGGGAAGGATAGGTAGTGGTAAGTAAGGAAGGAAGGAGTGCGGTACGTAGAGGAGAGAGGGAGGTGGGGAAGGAGGGATGAAGGTAGGAAACGATGGGAAGAGGAAGGGAAGGAGGGAGGAAGGAGGGAGGTAGGGAGGGAAAGAGGAATGTAGCGACGGAAAGAGGGAAGGAGGGTTGTAGGGAGGGAGAGAAGGTTGTAGGGAAGGAGAGAGGGAGGTAGGGAAGGAGAGAGTGGAAGATAGGGAAGGAGAGAGAGGGAGATAGCGAAGGAGAGAGAGGAAGATAGGGAAGGAGAGAAGGAGATATCGAGAGAGAGAGAGAGAGCGAGAGAGAGATAGGAAGGGAGAGACAGGAGGTATGGAAGGAAAGAGAGGAAGATAGGGAAGGAGAGAGAGGAAGATAGGGAAGGAGAGAGAGGAAGATAGGGAAGGAGAGAGGTGGGGAAGGAAGGAAAGAGATAGAGAAGGAAAGAGGGCTGATGGGAAAAAGAGAGGGAGGTAGGGAGGGAGAGAGGGAAGTATGGAAGGAGAGAGGGAAGTAAAGAAGGAGAGAGGGAAGAAGGGAAGAAGAGAGAGCGGTAGCGAAGGAGAGAGGGAGGCAGGGCAGGAGAGCGAGCGAGGTAAGACAGGAGAGAGGGATGTAGGGAAGGAGAGAGTAGGAGGTAGGGAAGGAGAGAGCGAGAGGTACGGTAGGTAAGAGGAAAAGGAGGTAGGGAAGGAGAGAGAAAGATGTAGAGAAGGAGGGAGAGGGAGGTCGGGAAGGAGGAAGGGAGGAAGGAGAGGAGAGAGGGAGGTAGGGAAGGAGGGAAGAGAGAGGGAGGGAGGGCTTGAAAGAGAGGGAGGTAGGATAGGAGAGAGAGGGAGATAGGGAAGGAGAGAGCGATAGGTAGGGAAGGAGAGAGCGAGAGGTATGGCAGGTAAGAAGAGTGGGAGGTAGGGAAAGAGAGAGGGGGGGGAGGAACGAGAGAGAGAGAGGTAGGGAAGGAGAAAGAGGGAGGTAGGGAAGGAGCGAGAAGGAGGTAGGGAAGGAGCGAGAAGGAGGTAAGGAAGGAAGGAAGGAGCGAAGCAAGGAGAGAGAGACGTAGGGAAGGAGAGAGGGAATTAAGGAAAGAGAGGGAGGTTGGGAAGGAAAGAGGGAAATAGAGAAGGAGAAAGAGAGGTAGAGAATGGGAGAGGGCGGTAGGGAAAGAGAGAGGGAGGTAGGGAAGAAGAGAGGGAAGGGGAGAGGGAGGTAGGAAAGAAGAGAAGGAAAGAGGGAGATGGGGAGGGAGAGAGAGAGAGGAAGGGAAGAGGAAAGGGATGTAGGGAAGGGTAGAGGGAGGCTGTGGGGAAGGAGAGAGAGAGAGAGAGGAAAAAAAGTAGAGAGGGAGATACTGACGGAGACAGAGGGAGGTAGGAAAGGAAAGAGAGGGAGGCTGTTAAGGAGAAAAAGGGAAGCACGGAAGAAGAAAGGAAGGCAGGGAAGAGGAGTTGGAGGTAGGGTAAGAGACAGAGAGAGGTAGGGAAGGATAGAGGGAGGTGGGGAAGGAAGGAAGGATAGAGAAAGATAGGGAATGAGAGAGAGAGAGAGAGAGAGAGGCAGTGAAGGAGAGAGTGAGAGGTACGGAAGGAGAGAGAGGGAGGTAGGGAAAGAGAGAAAGCGACAAGGAAGGGGAGATGGAGGTAGGGAAGGACAGAGGGAGGTTGGGATGGAGAGAAGAAGGTAGGGGAGGAGAAAGGGAGTTAGGGAAGGAAGGAAGAAGGTAGGGAGGTAGGAAAGGAGAGAGGGAGATAAGGAAGGAGAGAGAGTGGTAGGGAAGCAGAGATGGAGGAAGGAAAGGAAGGAGAGAGGGAAGTAACGAAAGAGGGAAGGAGGTAGGGAAGGAGGGCAGGAAAGAGGGGATTCTGGAAGGCGAGAAGGGGAGATAGTGACGAAGAGAGACGGAGATAGGGAAAGAGAGAAGGAGGCATGGTAGGAGAGAGAGAGAGGTAGGGAAAGAAAGAGGCAGGTTGGGAAGAAGGGAGGGAGAAAGGGAGCTATCGCAGGAGTTTCGCAGGTAGGGAAGGAGAGAGAGATATATAGGGAAGGCAAGAGGGAGCTAGGGAAGGAGAGAGAGAAGTAGGGATGAAGAGAGAGAGAGAGAGAGATGTGCGGAAGGAGAGGAGAGAGAGGGAGGCTGGGGAGCAGAAAGTGTTGTAGGGAAGGAGAGAAGGAGGTAAGGAAGGAGAGAGGGAGGTAGGGAAAGTGAGGGTCAGTGAGAGTGAGGATGAGAAAGGGAGAGCTCCTCGTCCGAGCTGTCCTCAGCCATCCTCGGCCCCCATGCAGGCCCGGGCTGTATTTGACTGGCCTCGGCCCCCATGCAGACCAGGGCTATCTTCAGCCGACCTCAGCCCACCATTTGGTTATATGGTTACCACCCAGCGTAGTGAATAATTTCCTGGTGTATAGGAAACCATTTGGATTGTCACTCAGTGCAGAGTTACCCGAAAGAAACACTACATCAAGTGAGTGGATGATGAGCGCCCCTACCTACCATAATATAACGAGAGAGAGGAGGAGGAGGAGAAGGAGGAGGTGAGGAAAGGAATGAAAGTGAGAGTGAAGGAGAAAAAGAGGGATGGGGGTGATGGAGAGGGTGGGAGTATGAATGTAAGGGAGAGAGTGTTGAAGAGAATGAGAGGGAGAAGGAGTGAGTGAGGGTGAGAGAAAGGGTGAGTAACAGATGGAGAGGGAGAAGGAGAAAGAGAGGGCGAGTGTGAATCAGTGTAGGTGAGAGAGGGAGAGTGACTGAGTGAAAGAGTGAGGGTGAGGGTGAGGGAAAGGATGTGGGTGAGGGTGAAGAAGAGGGACATTGAGTGGAAGGGTAAGAGTACGGGAAAGAATGTGGGTGACGGCGAGAGAGGGGGTTCGCCTCCCTCCTTCACTCCAGCATCCTCATCCACACCTACACCTACACCCTTATCCCCATCCTGACCCACACTCACGCAGTGCAGAGCGGTATGGAAGTGTAGGTGCAGAGGTGAACTGATGAGTGTGGAGGCCTTCCCAACCTCCACACATTCCTCGATCACCCTCTCCACCCACACCTCCATCCACCTAGCCACGTTGTAGGAGAGGATAAGGATGTGGGTGAGGATGTGGATGAGGATGTGGATGGAACCCCTTACTACCTCCACTCTCTCCTCCACCCCCCTCCTCCCTCTCTACCCCCTCCACTCTCTTCTCGACCCCCTTCTCCCTCTCTACCCCGTCCACACTCTCCCCCTCGTAATGCATGTATTTTAATTACACTTAAAAATTCATGCATTACGAAAGCCTACATGTCAGCAAGAATACCTGGGTGGATGACGAAAGTAAGATGATGTTGATGATGTTGAAGATTCTTTTCTCTTTTTCTTGCTTTCTTTTTAGGCCCTATCACGTCCCTTAGGTCTCTAGGTGGTGATGATGATGATGATGACAGTTTTCTCATTTTGTTTTACATTTATTAAGATTGCGATGGTGATGATGACGATGATGACAGTGATGGTGGCGACGGCGATAGTGGTGATGATGGTAAAGATGATGGTATTGATGATCGTGATGATAATGATGATGATTCTCCTACATTATTAGGGTTATTATTAAATTCTCTTCTCCTTTTCTCCAGACGAATATACTCTTTGGTAAATGTGCGTCATCTTGGTTTCTACTGCAGGTTGATTTTCATCCAACAGAGCCAGGCCAATTCCGCAACCTGAATACTAAGTCGTGGTTGCCTGAAATTCGACGAGTCTCCCTGGTTTCTAGTCGATATGTCTTCTGATGGAACTGGCAGAGATTTTCGACCCTTCGCAGCTTATGACCTGTTTCTCAGTGGCAGAATAAAACAAAACTTCGGCTCTACATCCTTTTCATAGCACTACTTCGTGACTAGCATTGGTTTCTGGAGTTAATCTCTTGTTACAGCTCCGCATTCCGGGTGGAAAGATGCCATGGTTATATGACACTGGTGAGCCTTATTTGTGGTAGGAATGAGTATCTTTGATTACTTGTCAATCCACACTCCAGTCTGACTATATATTTTTTTTAATATACCGGTATCTGGCGGAAATAGACCACAGTCACAACTTAAAAACTAATTTGCTGTTGCATGGACTTCAGTGAGCCTTATAGTTGAGAAGCATGATAAGGCTCCTTAGGTACTAGTCAAAATCCACCCTCCAGTCTGACTCTACTTGGCCATCAACTGAGCTGGAAGGGGTTACGGATCTTTGTCAGGTGGGAAAAAAAAAAGTCTCCTTGGTTTCTAGTCTAAATTCATTCTCCAGATTAACTACACCTGGCCATCAATCGAGCTGAAAGGAGTTTGGGATTTTGTATGTGCGTGTTCCCACTTAATTGTTCCTACCTAATTGTGGGCTATGTCTACAGGATTAAGCTCATACTGTACAGTGTTTTGTGCCACTTTTACCTTGTATGTTCATAAATTTATTAATAGTTTTGGCACACACACACACACACACACACACTACTTTATTCTGTAGTGTATTCCACTGATCAATTGCTCTATTTGAGAAACTGAATAGCCTTACAGTACGTCTTTATCACCTATTTTTTTATGCATTTTTTTGCAGTATCCACATGCTGTTACGACCCCATAGGTTATATGTTCATTTATGTTTGTTTTCTCATTTCTGTGATGCATTTGTATATCATAATCATGTCTCCTCTTTTCCTTCTTTCTTGTAGCCTAATGTTAGTTGGTTTTATTTTTCTAGTCTTTCCTCATGGCTTAGATCCTTTAAACTTGGTGCCCATCTTGTAGCAGCGCTTTTTACCGTTTCAATCTTATTTATATGTTTTTTGACATATGGACTGCAGACTACTGATGCATACTCCGGGTTGGTCTAATGAATGATGTGATTATCTTTCTCGGCATGTCCTCATTATATATATGTGAATACTACTCTCATATTTGCACACAGTATGTACATGTTCCGTACTGGCTTGCTGATGTGGTCAGCTGGAGATAAGCTGTTTTTAATTCTCGCTCCTAAGTTCATCTTTCTGATACGTCGAATTTCCTAGCTAATAATCCCAGTCTGGTCTTTTTTCACTTTTACCTAACTTGATTATATGGCATTTGTCCACAATGAATTCCATTTGCCATCTATTGCTCCATTCATGAATCCTATTTATTTTTTCTTGTAGCTCTCTGCAAGAATCCGTGTTTGTAATTCCCCTTTGGATTATTGCATCATCAGAAAACATATTTGGATAGCTTTCATTTCAAATGTTGCTGTCAATGTCACATATATACACTAAAAACAGTGGTGCCGGCACTGAGCCCTGTGGGACTCCACTTGACACTTTTCTCCATGATGAGCAATTTCCCTTTAGTACTGTCCTCATTTCCTTTTTTCTGAGAAAATCTCGCATCCAGTAGTACAGATTACCTTGGATTCCTCCTTGATGATACAGTTTCCATAAAAGTCTTTGGTGTGGTTCTCTGGCAAATGCCTTCTTGAAATCAAAATAGATGCTGTCCACTCATCCTTCTCTTTTCTGTAGTGTTTCTGCTACACTATCGTAGTAGTTTAATAGATAAATAACACATGATTTTCCCTTATTAAAACTGAACTGTCTGTTATCATATTATGTTTTTCAGATAATTTACTCAAATTTTTCTTATCAGCTCTTCTAATATCTTACTTACAGCTCTGGTCAATGATAGTGGTCAGTAGTTAAGTGGATTTTATCTTTTTCCCTTCTTGAAGAGGTGAACAATGTTTGCTTTCTTCCAAATATCTGGTAGTTACCTTGTCTTAAGGATTCCTTGAATGTTAAGTATAGTGGTTTGCTTAACTCTTCTCCACATCTGTGTAATACCGATCTGAAATCTCATCAGGATCATTTGCTTTTCCTTTGTCAAATTGCCTTGGCCACAAACTCCCAGAAGTTGCCAATTCTCACCTGATAACATAACTGAATATATTAAAAATCTGTCAGCTAAACTATTTTCTTTAATGTGCTTCAAGTATCACTGTAGTCGCAAGTAAAATATTAACTTATTTACTCACTGCACAGAGGAAAAGACACTCCGTTATAGAAAGTAAAAAGACATCGCCAAAGTAAGTTAGCATACTGTTTCATTTCCAGGACCAACCTTGGTCTTAGCTCAGTCCATTGACGTTCACACTCTCTCATTATTTGAATGAATTGAAATATTATTATCCATATATCTACAGTATATAAGAAACTGATATAAAGCAATTTGATTGCTAAATGTTAGTAGACCTCAGGTGAGGACCTTATACAATCATGTGCTCATACCGTGAAAGGTATTGTTAAGAAGCCAGATTTGCCAGGTAGGTGCCAAGATGTCTCTCGACAGAGATGGATGGGTGTTAGTGCCCAAATACCATGTGATGTGTGAAGGTTACAAAGAGTCAGTCCTCGACTGAACCGAGGAAACAGGTTTTCTGATGTCCAGAGTCGAAAGCGTAAAGAAAGATTATATATAAGGAGAGTGTGGAATTTTCCTATTGTTACATAGCCTATGATTTCATCATCCTTTGTGTAATTCTAACGTACAGTGTGCTGCCTGTTTGATCACGAGCGTGTTCTACCTCACTCCCCCCTTTCTACCGTTATAGTAGAGTAAGTCGTTCTTTCTGTTGTTCAGAGCAGGATTGTCAACTCTTTGTCCCCATGGCTTCATTTGCGCGTCCTTATTACAAGTTGTATCAAGCTCTGCCGGCCCCTATATAATGAGCTCAGTCTCTGCATTATTGCCACTTAGATCTACTCCTCATTTTGTTCACATCTCTGTCCTCCCCTGTACAGTTATTATTGTGAGTGCTCAGGAAGTCTCCAACCATCTAGCAGCTGTGTAATTTGAGTATAAGTGTTATTGCATTTTGTTCTTGTACTGTATAGCATAAGTGGTTACTTTGTAGGCCTAGCAAAGTTTTTGTAACTCGTGTGAGGTTCTTATTGTTAGCCATTGTTCATAATAGTTTGTATCTGTAATAATTTATCTTGCATTAACTGAGCATTACCCAGTGTATTTTCATTTTATCAGGGCTGACTTAGGTAAATTTACTCTTGCTAATTTCGTGTTAATAGAGGCTATTTGCAGTTAACCATATATTTAATCTGTTTTTTGCCATTACATTATCCTTATGAGTCCTGAATGTTTTGTTGTTAGCTTGAGCATTAAACTTTAACTTGTAATTTTACCTAACTCTGTTTTGAACCTGGAACTTTACGGGACAGTAGTGATTTTTAGTATTCTCACTTAAAGTGTACATTATCTTTTGCTGTTCCGTAACATAAATTTGGCGACCTCATATCAGGATATTCAGGATATTATCATAAGGATATTGTTTGATATTTTGTGACTGTGATTTATTTATGATGTCTACTATTACTACGCTTGATGAAGCCAAAGATTTTTTCTCAAATGTGCAAACAGTGTGTGATGTATAAAACAGAACAAAGAATGAACTGAAGCTTGTTGCTCAACAACTGGGAATTGCTGTTCGCCCTCACCATTCTAAAGATCAAATTGTTGGCATGATTAATAAAAGATTGTTTAATGTAACTTCTCCAAATGAGCAAACGCAGATTGAATTAGCTAAGTTACAGCTAGCCCTGCAGGAGGCTCGTGTGAAGGAAGCTGAATTTCAAGCACGTGCTAAGGAGGCTGAGTCTTAGGCTAAGGAGGCGGAGTCTCATGCTAAGAAGGCTGAGTTTCAGGCTCGTGCTAAGTAGGCTGAGGCACAAGTTGAAATTGCTAGGATTCAGGCAGACCATGAGTATCGCATGAAACAAGGTGGAACTGGATCATCTAGCTCTGATGATTTTGATGTGGCTAAAAATGTTAAACTTGTCCCTCCTTTTAATGAATCTGATTTAACAAAGTATTTTCAGTTGTTTGAGAGGGTAGCTACAGGTTTTAATTGGCCAAAAAAGTATTGGCCAGTACTCCTTCAAACTGTTCTCACCGGTAAAGCTCAAGTAACTTATGCATCTTTGCCTCAGGATCAATCTGATAATTATGATGTAGTTAAGAGCTTGATTCTTAAGGCCTATGAGCTTGTTCCTGAAGCTTATAGAGTAAAATTTAGGACAACTTACAAGAAAGATAAGCAATCCCATGTTGAGTATGCAAAAATCAAAGAAGATCTGTTAGAGCAGTGGTTAAATTCTAAGAATGTGGATTCTGATTTTGGTAAATTTAAGCAGATGATTTTGCTAGAGGACTTCAAGAGGTGTATTTATAAAGATGTAAGCCTATATCTTGATGAGAAAAGAATAGATAATTAGTCTGATGCAGCAGTTTTAGCTGATGAATATGTTCTCACTCACAAGAGATATTCTAAAGAAAAAGGGAAAGCTGAGAGTAAGTACGTTGCCTCTACTCTGAGTACAGGTAACAGGAAAGAGAATAAAGATGATGTTTCTCAGGAAGTAAATACCAGCTCCACCTCTAGATTTCAGAAAAGTAAATGTTATTATTGTAGTAAGCTTGGTCATACTACGGAGAAATGTTTCAGGAGACAGCGTGATGTGAACAAAAAGGAGTCTTTAAATATTCAGTCAATTGGTCTAGTGTCCACCCTTGAGAGTTCCCAGATTTCCTTAACTGAGTTAACTGAACCTGCTTTGAGGGATAAATTAAATCCTCATGATGAAGCTCCTCTTTTGAGCAGTAACGTGGGTGACACTCTCAAGAGTTCATGTGCTAATTTCCTGTCTGATGATTTTGTCAGTCCTCTGGACAATAATGACAGGAAATCAGTTAAAATGTATCGTGATACAGGTGCTTGAGAATCCCTTATGCTGACCAGTGTTCTAGGCTCTAATGTTAATTCCTCTGATGAAACTGTAATCTTACAAGGTGTAGGGAATAATTACTTCTCTGTCCCTCTGTGCAGAGTGAATTTAGAGTCTGGTTTTGCTAATGGTTCCGTTATGGTTGGGTTGGTTGAGACACTCCCAATGTCAGGTGTAACTTTCTTACTTGGAAATGATATTGGTGGAAGTCAAGTGTGTCCAGCTCCTCAGTTGTCTAGTGAGCCAGTGGCTGCGTCCCAGGATTGTGATGTCCCTGATGTGTTCCCTTCATGTGCTGTCACTAGGGCTAAGCCTAAAGTTACTGGTGACTTAGAGGATAATGATGATGATGATGTTATCCTAGCTGACACTTTTCTTGCTAATTTGGACCACTCACCAGATGAGGCAGTACCCCGTAGTGTTGATAATTTGTCTCGTCAAGAGTTGGTTGAGTTGCAGGTTGCTGACCCTGAGTTGAAAGGTCTAGCTAACTCTGCTTGCAGTGAGGAAGAGTCAGCTGGTGCTTCTACTTGTTATTATATAAAGTTAGGAGTACTTATGAGGAAGTGGAGACCCCCAACAGCATCAGCCGACTGTGAATGGGAGGTTGTACATCAAGTTGTCATCTCTCGTGTTTGGATATCATTAGAGTGGCTAATGATTCCAGTTTGGCAGGACACCTTGGAGTGAGGAAGACTGTGGCATGCATTTTGAAACACTTCTACTGGCCAGGTATCTTCAGGGATGTTTCCTGGTATTGTAAGTCTTGTCACACCTGTCAAGTTGTGGGGAAATGTAATCAGACCGAAAAGGTTGCACCTCTAGTTCCCATTCCTCCTTTTGAGGTGCCTTTCACCCGTGTGTTGGTGGATATTGTGGGCCCTCTTCCTAAGACTTCTTCAGGATTTTCTTACGTGTTGACCCTGATTGATATGGCTACTCGTTATCCTGAAGCCATTCCACTTAGAAATATCTCAGCAAAGAACGTGGTTAAGGAAATGCTAGGGTTCTTCACAAAGTTTGGTCTGCCCAAGGAGGTACAGTCAGACCGGGGAAGTAATTTCATGTCAAATGTTTTCAAGCAGTCTCTGAAAGAGATGGGCATCACCCAGATCATGTCTTCAGCTTACCATCCCCAGACCCAAGGAGCGTTGGAGAGATATCATCAAACACTCAAATCGATGCTCAAGAAACACTGTTTGGAATATCAGAAAGACTGGGATAAAGGTCTTCCATTCGTTGTGTTTGCCGCAAGAGAATCTCCAAATGAATCACTGGGCTTCTCACCTTTTGAACTACTGTTTGGCCATGAAGTAAGAGGACCCCTTAAGCTACTCAAGGAATGCTGGCTGTCGGAGGAAGATGACGTCAACCTGCTGGAGTATGTGATGAAGTTCAAAGAACGGCTGTCCACTGCTTTACAGCTGGCGAGAGAGAATTTAGGAGCTGCTCAGGAGAAGATGAAGACTTGGTATGATAAGAAGTCCAGGTTACGCCACTTTCAGCCAGGAGATCAGGTTTTGATTCTGCTACCAGTGCATGGGCAACCTCTTCAAGCCAAGTTTAGTGGTCCTTATTTCGTGGAGAAGATACTCATTGATGTCAACTATGTCATCGCCACACCAGATCATAGATAGAACAAGCAACTTTGTCACATCAACATGCTAAAATTATATCACAGGCGGGACGAAAATAACCCAGTCTGCACTGTAGCTGTTCCACCCGAGTCTGCAAGTGAAGCTCTCCCATGCAGTATGAGCCTGAGTGATAGTTTGGGGAAGAATCCTGATATCATGAATGATCTCCAGACTAAGCTTTCTCATCCACCTCCCGAGGAAAGGCAGGAGTTTTCGGCATTACTGCAGGAGTACCCGCAAGTGTTCCGTGCCACTCCAGGAAGAACTACTGTGTTGATGCATGATGTCGATGCTGGAGACGCAACGCCAATTAAACTGCCTCCTTACCGTGTGAACCCAGTGAAAATTCCTCTCATCCAGAAGGAGCTTGGCTATCTTTTGGACCACAAGATGATTGAGCCCAGTCAGAGCGAGTGGAGTTCTCCTGTCACTCTAGTCCCTAAGCCAGGGGGGTCACAGCGGCTTTGCATTGACTACAGACGTGTTAATCAGATAACCAAAACAGACACTTACCCTCTCCCTCGCGTGGAAGATTGCATAGACAAGATCGGAAAGGCTAGGTACATAAGTAAGTTTGATTTGTTAAAGGGATACTGGCAAGTACCTATGATTGAACGTGCTAGGGAGATCTCATGTTTTGTAACACTAGGAAAGACTTTTGCATGTTCTGTAATGCCATATGGTATGAAGAATGCACCAGCCACATTTCAGAAGCTCATGAATGTTGTAACAGAGGGTTTGGCAGGGTGTGTTGTTTATATTGATGATGTATTAATCTTCAGTGACAACTGGAAAGATCACCTATGCCATGTCAGGAAATTTCTTGAGCGTTTAGTTCAGGCTAATCTTGTAGCTAATTTATCAAAGTGTGAGTTTGGTCAAGCTAAAGTTCAGTACCTTGGGTACGTAATTGGTGATGGACATGTTGCACCACCAGCAGCTAAGGTTCAGGTTATAACTGATCTTCCCAGACCTAAAAGTAGGAAAGAGCTACAAAGATTTTTGGGAATGGTGGTTATTACAGGAGATTTGTTCTTAACTTTTCAATTCTTGTATCACCACTTACAGACCTACTGAAAAAGGGAGTTAAATTTGTCTGGACTGATAACTGTGAATCCTCTTTCAACAAACTTAAAGCTATCCTATTAAGTCAGCCAGTGCTCGCTACTCCAAATTTTACTAAGCCTTTTAAGATGGCTGTTGACGCAAGTGATACAGGAGCTGGGGCTGTTTTGCTGCAAGAGGATGATCAGGGTATTGAACACCCTGTATCTTATTACAGTAAGAAGTTCACTCCACCTCAAAAGAACTACTCAACTATTGAGAAAGAGCTTTTGGCCTTGATTTTGGGTTTACAGCATTTTTCATTTTATTTGTGTTCTGGTTTTGACCCCATAGTCATTTATACCGATCATAACCCACTGAAATTCCTTAGTAAGTTTAAAGATAAAAATCAAAGATTGACAAGATGGAGTCTACTTCTTCAGGAGTATTCATTAGACATACAACATGTCAAGGGGAAAGAAAATGTTATTGCAGATTGCTTATCTAGACTTTAGACAGATTGTTTTAGAGTAATAAGAAATTTCCTTTGTAAATTTCTTTTTCTTTGTGGGGAGGTGTTACATAGCCTATGATTTCATCTTCCTTTGTGTAATTCTAACGTACAGTGTGCTGCCTGTTTGATCACGAGCGTGTTCTACCTCACTCCCCCCCTTCTACCGTTATAGTAGAGTAAGTCGTTCTTTCTGTTGTTCAGAGCAGGATTGTCAACTCTCTCCCCATGGCTTCATTTGCGTGTCCTTCTTACAAGTTGTATCAAGCTCTGCCGGCCCCTATATAATGAGCTCAGTCTCTGCATTATTGCCACTTAGATCTACTCCTCATTTTGTTCACATCTCTGTCCTCCCCTGTACAGTTATTATTGTGAGTGCTCAGGAAGTCTTCAACCATCTAGCAGCTGTGTAATTTGAGTATAAGTGTTATTGCATTTTGTTCTTGTACTGTATAGCATAAGTTGTTAATTTGTAGGCCTGGCAAAGTTTTTGTAATTCGTGTGAGGTTCTTATTGTTAGCCATTGTTCATAATAGTTTGTATCTGTAATAATTTATCTTGCATTAACTGAGCATTACCCAGTGTATTTTCATTTTATCAGGGCTGACTTAGGTAAATTTACTCTTGCTAATTCGTGTTAATAGAGGCTATTTGCAGTTAACCATATATTTAATCTATTTTTTGCCATTACATTATCCTTATGAGTCCTGAATGTTTTGTTGTTAGTTTGAGCATTAAATTTTAACTTGTAATTTTACCTAACTCTTTTGTTTTGAACCTGGAACTTTACGGGACAGTAGTGATTTTTAGTATTCTCACTTAAAGTGTACATTATCTTCCTCTGTTCCGTAACACTATGTTTACTTCACAGTCATGAGATTTGGATTTGTTGGAAAGGCAAGTAAATCAGATTAATGATTTTCACAGATGCATACAGATCATACCTACGACTCCGAAACCTGTCCCACCACACATCAAACCAATATCCCAAACCTGCACACACATAGCCAAACACACACACACACACACCACTAAACCTGTAATCACACAAACAAATTCATCCATCACCTCTAAGCCTGTCACTCCGCATACTTGGAACCAGACTTGCATACAGCAGCCACACGCACTAATACAACTTCACTTCAAACATGGATATTCCAACCACACAGCACACACCAATCTCTACTCTGTATGTACCACACCAACCATATCTGCCACCCACACACAACTTCACCCGCTACCTCTAAGTCTGTAACCCCACACACCAAACAACACCAAGCCTGCCTTCACAACATACCAGTCTCCAAATACACACACCAATACCCTTAAATCTGTCTGCAAAAACCAGCCATACATCGCCGTCACCCCTCAAACCTGTCACCCCGTGCATCCAACCAGTCACACCAGCCAATACACACTAACACCACCGAACCTGAATGCACACACCAACCAAACACGCACACAACTTAATCCATCACCTTCAAGCCTATCATCCCACACAACCAAACCCATCACATCGACACACCAACCAGTACACACTAACACCTCTAAACTGCAAGCACACACCACTCCAACCAGACAGCCCTTCAACCACCAAGCCCAACCTCATTCCTCACTCTCAAACCCGTCGCACCGGTGCTGAGTGAGGGAGTGCCCTAGCCGTGACCCCTCAACATCCCTGGAGTCAAAGGTCAACCTCCTCCAGCCTCGACCCCACACTTGGATATGCGTGTCGTGGAGCTGAGGCGAACAACCATAAATCTTCATCAGTTGTCACTTCGCTCCCTTCTGTTGTGAGGTTAGATTAGGTTACTTTTAGGTTTACGAAGGGTTAGGTTAGGCTAGGTTAGGTGAGATGAAGTGAGGTATGCATCTCTAGAAGGTGGGGCAAGCGGCAATACATCTTCATTGGTTGTCAATACTGGACCCGTTGGTATGAGCACAAGGGGGCAATGGGGGGTTGGGTGCCGACGGGAAAGTGGGATGGATGGGCAGGAAATGAAAAGGATTGGTGTTACTAAAGGGATACAGGATTTTTTTTTTTTATGTCTGAGTCTGTGCATAGGCTTCAGAGCCTGTTCACAAGGCCCCGTAGTCCTCATCCATACCATACACCTCCATATGCAGGATGGAGAAGTGGAATGAAAGAAAGGGGTCGGTATGAGCTGAAGAAATGAAGGTAATTGAGGCTCAGGTGGGGAAGGGGAAATGGGGTGCTTAGGCGAGGAAATATAGGAAATGTGTCAGTAACCAGATGGACGAAAAGAACACACTGGCAAGGAGAAGCTCGAGGCTGGAGTGGAATGAATGGGTGGCAAAGAGGGTGGAATAAATAGTTTGAGAAAGAAAAGGACGGGTTGGTAAAGAGATGGATGGTTATGCAAGGAAAGAGATGAATGCGTTGATAACAAAATGGAAGTTCGAAACGGAGTGTACCCTCAGTCGAATTGGAATACCAAGGAGCCCTTGTCCATTGACAGCAATTCATTTTTCATGAGTCAGTAGGTAGGAACGCCCACAAATATTTTTACTGAGATCTTCCCATTAATATTTCTGTAATCTGGTGAATAGATGGACAGGCGGGCAAGACATAACACAGCTAAGGAGGCGAAGGTAAATAAGGATGGCATTGTTAGGTGAGGTAGGAGAGGAATGACAGAAATGCGGATGCGTGGTTTGTGTAAGACACGGAACAATTAAGGAGGAGACGAAAGGAAAAGAATGGTTTGAGATGAAGGAGCATAATGGTATAGGAGAAGGAGAAGAAATGGAATGATTCGGTCAGATGAAGAAAGGTGTAACTTGGTGAAGACACGTGAAGAAATGAGTTGGCAGGTGTTGGAAAAAAAAGAAAGAAAAGAAAGAGAGTTCAGATATCAGGACATATAAGAGGAAGAAAAGATGACGGTGGGTAGGCATGAAACTATAGCCAGGAAATACTATGTAATTTATTATAATTGTTGCCTATTGACACTCGTAGTGTACTGATATAGTAGGACAGAGTATAGTTTACTACATTTCAGTCTGTCCTATGAAAATTCCGTGTCAACTTTTCCGTGCTACATGGTGGTTCTTCTCACTTTTTTCCTGCCAGTTTCCACTGGAGGGTTTGGTGGGTAGGGGAGAGTCTTCTTGCTTTACTCTCCTTTCCTTCAACTTGTAGAATCAGATATCATAGTGACAGTCTTCTTTGTAACAAACAGCCTCGAGAGGACCATTAGGTCTGTTGCTGTTTGCTTTCCTTTGTACTTCTTTGTACTCCCTCTCGCCCTCCTTCCCTCCCTCACCCCCTCCAAACCTTCCTCTTTCCTACCGCTCTCCAATCACTTCCTACCCTATCCCTCCTTCTCTTCCACCTCTCGCATACCCAACTTCTTCCCCCACCCAATTCCCAGTCTCCCTCAAGTCCATCCCCACCATCACCTCGCAGAACAACGCAACTTTTAACTCTGCCCGTCAGACCAATTCACTGATAAATATGACTGCTCTAGATTTCCCAGGATTAGACTGACAAAAAAAAAAAAAAAAAAAAAAAAAAAAAAAAAAAAAATATCAATCCAAAATTAGCTCGGGGAAATTAGAGGATGTACAGTAGACAGCACGACTGTAGACAGCATTCGTGCTACGAGCCTGTTGATATGGTAACACTACGTGAGATAGAGTTGCCTGGTGATTTATATGATTAACGCTTAAGATACATGATCAAAGATAACTTAAGATTATATTAATGATACTAATAATGTACAGCAGGTGGGATGATAATGTTACTGGCAAATGTAACAAAGTGCATGAAGACTCTTGTATAAAGACTCGAACAATAAAGGTACCTCCGCTGATGTTAGCAGTGAGCATTATATGAAGCATTATAGTACGTTTTCAAAGTTACAAGGCAGCATTGGTTATAATTGATGATGTACGTTTACAAGTTAGTGGTGAGACGCTCATAACAAACACCTCTACAAGGACCATAAAGAGGTAAAAGTGTTGATATCTCACGAAACAGGATATAATTTCGTTTCAAATATCTGTTTCATGTTTGATAAGCAAACAGATACTGAAGGACCTAAAGTGTGATGAGGATGAGTATGTAGGCGAGAATACGGTGGGTGGAGGAAAGCGATAGAGATTTTGGAAGTTGGTTTATCGGTAAACATGTTACAGGGTAAGAAATATTTCGTATTTGAAAGATAGGTAATGGAAGGAGTGAAAGATACGAACGAAAGTGAGCTAGGAGTGGAGGAAAGGAGCCTGGACGTGGGGGGGGGGGGAGGCGGAGGAGGGCTTGGATCACTGTTAGTAACTGTGGATATACTTTCTATAAGTGTGCCTGTAATGTTTTTAAGTGTAAATTTGTTGAATACAAAATATTCTGGGTATCGTGTTTATGATACTAGTATAGTGATGACTGATTCCTGTTACGGCAATAGTATTCACGTCATGGGTAACCACTCAGAAAGAAGATGAAACGAAACAGGGAGAATGAGATGAAACTGGGATGGGGTGGAGCTAGGGTGGTGCTGAAGCGAAGGAAGGGAAGGCGAAGGGGGGGGGGGACGCAAAAAATAAGTTATGGAAACAAGAGGAAGGAGAGAGGTGAAACAGAAGGAGAGGGAACGAAGAGGAAGTGGGCAGGAAGAGTTTAAAGCAATGATAATAACGATGATTATCTAAATGTCATGTACTGTCTCTTCTCCTCGACATTGAAGACTACGTAGTCGGTTTACTCAAACCTGACAAAGTTTTTCAAACCCTTTCAGTTCTGGTGATGGCAAAGTGTTTCCAGACTGGAGGGTAGATGATTTCAATTGCGACCAAAGAGCTTCATTCCCAATGCATAACTAACTCACCACATCCCAGCAGATTTTTTACCACTCCCCCCCCCCACCCCCAATCCCGGCAGATTTTGGGAAAACTTTTTATTGGCTCAAACATCTGCTTTTTGTGAGAAACAATGGCAAATCACAGAAAATGTGCTCACCTGAGATTAGAAATGGGCTATATAGGTGGCACTTTAAACACCTGGTACCGTGTTCTCTGGAGCCGTGCTGCGGCTGTCTCGTTTTCTATGGTTGCGGTAACAATTGCAAACCACTCAGAATAGGTACATATTTGTTCAATTGGTACGAATTTATATTCAGTACAACAATATATTGGTTTTCACATAATAATATAGGTGATATAAGCATTGTTTCACTCAATGAACGCATCAACATACCGCACCTTCCTCGGCGACATTACCTCCTCATCACTTGTGCTCGTTTCTTCCTCTGGCACCACGTAATCTTTGTCCTCCACATAGTCATCGATTGGGGAATCACTCTTGCCTCGAGCTTCGTCCCGTGGGACATGTCTTTACAGGCCAGGTCTCTGCTAACAGGTGCGTTGTCGAGACAATGGCATGCCCGGGGGGGGGGGGTCATGCGGGGTAAGTCAGTGTCGCCGCCTGGGGGCGGGTAGAGGAAGGTGTCCCGCGTATAAGTACCAAAAATCACGCGCGAGATTTGAAAAATGTGCAAATGACGGACCTCGCAATTGCAAAACATATGGGTACCTTGTCGGGATGAGCATGACAAAACGTTACAATGTACCCATACGTTACCAGGACACGGCAGGCAAAGGTTATTCGAATTTCATGTAAAAAAATCTTTGTATTCAAGATATGATTATGGCCCAGTTCCATCATATAAAGACAAACCTACTTGAGCTTTTGTTACTGGCATCTGTATATAGCAGTAAACATAGTGAGGAGATAACAAGAAGCTCAGTGGACACCTTTAAAATTGATTACTTTCCATATCTCATTTTAATACAAAGAACTTTCAACATTAACATTAAAACGTGACAGATGGCAGAGCATTACTACTGATGTAAGGAGTAAAGGCAGTGTGGGAAACAGTTTAAGAAAAACAAAGCTGTTTTCGCGAGGCATATTGGAGCCGTCTTCATCGTCCGAGTCTCTATACAATAGTCTTCATGCACCGATATAATACACTTTTCAGTAACATTATCATTCCACCTGTTGCATATTATCATTATTGTTATTTCTGATCATATGATTTAAGTATGAGCCATATAAACGGGACCAGGCAACTTTGTCTCACGCAGGGGTGCCAGATCAAAAGGGTCATAACAAGAAGGTTGATAGGGACGAAAATCTGCTGTCGACATTACCAGCAATGTATCCAAACTAGATTACTTTTTGTGTGTGTCGTGCAGGAGAAGGAGGCTGTGTGTACAAGTCTGTAAACTAGATTACTTTGAAGATGGTGAAGCTGAGGACAAAGAAGGAGAATGTGGTATGTTTTAAAACTCAGCAACTTTGAGTCTGCGTGAATGAAAGGGTGTATGTTGTCACGAGTTGGCTAGTGACACTGGCTTTTGTGGGAAACCGCAAACTCTAGTGGAATCCCAGTTTATCGTTCAATAAACCGCTCACTCGGTCGGGAGTGTTTTCAAATCAATTTTTCACTGTCATAAGTGATCGTCTTTGTGCAAGACATTAGCGCTTCTGCTGAGCGATTTATTTTGGGCGTGTTTCGCTCATTCTAGCCGTTGGTAATGTGGCCACAGTACTTGCCTCTTTCCCACGAGTTGTTCAGTCGAGGTTTGAGCGCCACGAAACCAGGTTGGGCCAGAGCGTAGTGCCACCGTTCCTGATTTCCACATACTGTGATAGGCGAGAGACTTAAGTGAGTGCAGTGTCCTTCTAGTAACGACGCCCAGTCATCTGCTTAGTCCACTCTTTGACCAGTATTTCTTTTCATTTTCCTAGACTTAAGAGTTTAGTTACGGTGCTGTTCCCTCACATGCCGGCCGGGTGCGCCGCATGTTGCTTTCCTAGGTTTAAGAATTTACCTTTTGAGTGAGTGAGTGCGATCTCTTTATTTTGAATTCATTTTGAAATATAACATTAAATTTATTTCTTTGTAATCAATAAATTTAACAGTTCTTTTTCTTTGAGCTTAATGTAATGTAAACTCGTGTTTCATTTCTCCATACTAAGCTTATTTCCCTTAAAGCTCCTAGCTTGCATAAACGCTTTGCTATTCATAACGGTACTTAGGCCAGTCTTTTGTATTAAGCTTAAAATCCGTTGTGCCTTCTAGGAGTTAACGAATCAGCAAGAACCTGATATCATTAATAATAGCCAACATAGGGTGTTTAAATAGCCCATATTGAGTGTAAAAGGGACCAATATCATGTGTGAAAATTACCAGTATTAGACGTAAACGTAACTCATATCAGGTATAAAAGTAGCCCATATCGTGTGAAAATACCTTGTCAGGTGCAAATATACCCTGCAGATTACATAAACTGCCTGTTATTGATATAAAGGAGTCCAAACCAGGAGCGAAAATAGCCCATATCAGGTGTAATATGTCCTGCAGGTTAAATAAATGGCCAGTTAAAAAAGTAGCCCTGTGTCATATCTATAACCATAAGTGTGAAGGGCAGACCCCAATACATTTATCCAGTGTGTAAATAGCTCGTATAACTGTGAAGGTGACTCACTTAAGGTAGAAGATAATTCCTGTATCTCAGTTTAAAAAAAAAAAAAAAGTAATTAGTCTAGCAGCCATCTTACCTGCGGCATGGCAAGGTAGATACAGTGATGGTAAAAAGTTTGAACAGCCATACTACTGCATCTACCTTACAAGTGAGGAAGTTCGTCACTTTCCTGCCTGACTCATCATATCAAAGAGTATCATCTATGGACTGGGAAACATACCGAGTCTTATTTTCAGTTTAGGAAAATTCACAGCAGAAGGAAAAGAGAAGCAAAAGAGATGAAACATTAGCTGAGATACATACCAAGCCCGTCTCAGCTTTGGAATTATGGTTAACGGAAAATGTGAGAAGAATGAAAATATTAGACGAAATTTATACCTGTCTGTCTTCTCTTTTCTCTTCTTTTGTCTTCTCTCCTCCGAAAAAAAAAAATGTCGATAGCAAGAACGGTATACGTTGGCAAGCACATAAAGATGCTCGGACCCATGTTTTTTACGGAACTCATGTAGGAGGCTAGTTAAGTAGGAAAAAGCAATAAGACAGGATTGAGAGAGCGCGCGCGCGTGTGCATGTGTGTGTGTGTGTGTGTGTGTGTGTGTGTGTGTGTGTGTGTGATAAAGAGAGAGAGAGAGAGAGAGAGCTTCCCCCAGCATCTCATCACAAGCCACAGTAATCATTCCCACCATCCTCTTTTTCTCCCTATCCAAACCGGACTCAGATAATCACCACATCGTTCCATTGAGTACCTCTCTAGTCTGCAAAATATGGAGCTGTCAGTAATTTAGCGTGAAGAGAAATTTGGCCTAGTTCACCGATAACACACACACACACACACTCTCTCTCTCTCTCTCTCATTCCAACGGTGCTAAGAGGCTTAATGGCGTATTGAACATGATACCAGTAATTTGCTAAGGATAAATTATGTGTTACTGATGATGGTGATGTACAGGAATGCACGTTATGAGAGTAGTTAGTCAGCAACTCCTCTGTATTTACTGAGCAGGCCATTTTTCTCTCATCCTGGGTTCAAGTCCGAGGACAGCCACAACCTCTGGGCAAACCCCAATGCCAGCGTACTTAGAGGTAAAAATGGTCTGGGTTCTATTTCTAAACCGGGCAGGGCCAATGGGCACGCAAAACTCCAGTTATTGAGTCATTCATGGAACATCTGTGAGGACTAGATGTAGTTATACTGCCTTCCACGAAATAGGATGCATTCAACAGCGAGGCAGAGTTGCCAAAACCTTGCTCTCATCAGAGACTGGGCAAATAACTCAGAAACTGTATGGTTGCTTACCCCTTGGCGCTTAATTTTTATAATACGGGCAAAGGGTGAAGAAAGGATGAGAATATTAGGTGTGGCTGTTCTGCCACCTGAAAAATGTCAGTTCAGACTGTGTTTCATCTGGATCTACAACAATGGGAAAGTGTCGAAAACGACGATACCTAGCTTGTTGTTTTTATATTACAGCATGTAAGGGGAGCGAATGATGAGGTGAAAGAGAGCGAGATTGTCCAGGTGCTTCAGGGTGCGAAGGTGGATGTATGTGGAATAACTGAAACAAAATGGAGAGGAGACAATGTGAGAGAATGGGAGTATGGATGGGGTATATGTGCAGGAGTAGGTGAGAATGAGAGGGCAAAGGAAGGAGTATGTATAGTTGTGAGTAAGAGATGGAAGAGGAGCATAAGACAGTATGTATCAGTTGGGTCAAGGATTGTGTGGGTAAAGTTGAAAGTTGGAATACAAATGTGGGCGATTGTGTGTGTGTGTGAGCCAACGCAAGATCGTGCTAGAAGAGTGAGAGAAGAGTTCTGGACAAATGTAGAAGTGTGCATGGATAAGTTTGGAAGGAATGAGAGAGTGTTTTTGATTGGTGATATGAATGGTAAAGTTGGGAATGTGAAGGTGGATGGAATAGTTGGTGAGTGGGGTGTGCCTGCTGAGATAGATGAGAATGGGAGTGCGTTAGTGGACATTTGTGCTGGGAGGGGGTTGGTGATAGCCAATACCCTCTTCAGGCATAAAATGATCCACAGGTATACATGGCGAGTGATGAGAAGGGTGGGCGGTGAACTGAATGAAAGGAAGGCAATGATTGATTATGTGTGTGTGGATGAAAGGATGCGAAGATGTGTAATGGATGCAAGAGTTTACAGAGTTTGGGGGAGTGGACTTTCTGACCACTACTTGGTGGTGGCCAGAATTAGAATTCAAGTAAAATGGAGGAATAGAAGAAGGGAAAGACGAGAGGAAGGAGTAGTTGCAAGGAGAGTGGAAAAGTTACAAGAGGATGAGAAAATGGCAGAGTATAAGAGAGAAGTGGAGGAACGATTGGGCAAATATGAATTGGAGCAGATGGGAGACGTGGAAGGTGTGTGTAGGATACTTACAGAAGAAATATGTGCAGCATGTGATGTGGTGTGTGGAAGAAAGAGAAGACGGAGGGGGGTGCAAGGAACAGCGTGGTGGACTGAAGAGGTGAAACAGGCTGTGGCACAAAAGAAGAAAGCATACAATGAATGGATGAGAAATAGGAGCGTGGAAGAAGTTGAGAGGCGGAAGAGAGAGTTATATGTAGAAAGAAAGAGAGAGGTAAAAAGATTAGTAAGAGAGAGTAAGAAGAGAGTGGATGAGGAATTTGGAAGGAATTTGAGTGTAAAGTGGAGGGACTGTAAGAAAATGTTCTGGAAAGAGGTGAAAAGAGTAAGACAGGGTGGAAGTGAAGTTAGTAGGGGAGTGAAAGATAAAAATGGTAGATTACTAGTGGAGAAGGGAGAAAAAGTGAGCAGATGGAGAGAACACTTTAAGGATTTGTTGAACGTAGAGGATGGAAGTAATGCAAGTATAAGTGGCTGGGGAATGGCTGGGAGAAGGAGGGAGGTGAGAAGACAGGAAGAAATCAGTAGGATAGAAGTTGTGGAAGCAATGAAGAAAGTTAAATCGGGGAAAGACCCAGGAATTGATGGAGTGTGTGGTGAAATGCTGAAGCATGGGGGAGAGATAGTAGTAGAATGGATGTGGAAGATGTGCAGATTGGCCTGGGAGGAAGGTAGAGTCCCGGAGGATTGGAAGTCAGGTATAATTATTCCCTTGTACAAAGGAAAAGGGGAAGAAGAAGTGTGTGGTAATCATAGGGGCATTTGTCTTCTTAGTATAATAGGAAAAGTGTATGATAGGATACTTATTGACAGAGTTAGAGAAAGAACAGAGAAATTAGTTGGAGAACAGGGAAGCTTTAGGAAGGGAAGAGGTTGTGTAGATCAGATATTCATTCTTAGATCTTTAGTGGAAAAGTTCCTAGAGAAGGGAAAGAAGTTGTATGCGGCTTTCATGGATTTGGAGAAAGCATATGACAGGGTGGATAGACAAGGATTGTGGAAAGTGTTAAGAATATATGGAGTAGATGGGAAGTTGTTGAATGCTGTGAAGAGTATGTACGATGGTGCGAAGGCTGCAGTGCGTGTGGATGGTGAACTAAGTGAATTTTTCTCTTTGAAAGTTGGGTTGAAACATGGATGTGTCATGTCTCCATGGTTGTTCAATCTGTACATGGATGGGGTAATAAAAGAGGTACAAGGTAGGGTAGTGGATGTTGGAGTGGTCCTGGTGAGAGAGGATAGTGTTTGGAAACTCCCTGTACTGTTGTTTACAGATGATACTGTGTTGTTGAGTGAAGACGAAGGGGAGCTGCAAGGCTTGGTGGATGAGTTTGAGAGAGTGTGTAAGAAACGGAATCTAAAGGTGAATGTAGGGAAGAGTAAAGTGATGGTCTTTGAGAGAGGTGAAGTCAGTGAATGTACAGCGAGGTTGGATGGTGAGGAATTGGAAAATGTGAGTACATTTAAGTACATGGGTAGTGTGATGAGTAAGGATGGAGGTTTGGAGGGTGAAGTGCTTGAAGGGGTACAGCAGGGAAGAAAGGTTGCTGGTTCTTTGAAAGCAGTGATAAGAAACAGGGAAGTGAGCATGGAAGTGAAAAAGTTACTACATGACAGTATTGTGATACCAACTCTAACGTACGGAAGTGAAGCTTGGACATAGTTGGAAGGACACAAGTCAAGAGTGAGAGCAGTGGAAATGAGTTATTTAAGAGGAGCCTGTGGAGTCACATAGAGAGACAGGCTGACGAATGAGGATATAAAGGAGCGTTGTGGTGTTGATGTGGATGTGATAGGAAGCGTTATGAGGAACACACTGATGTGGTTTGGCCATGTGGAGAGGATGGAGGGTGAAAGACTGACGAAGAGAGTGTATGTGAGTGAGGTGGAGGGGGGAAGAGGGAGGGGGAGGCCGAGGATGAGATGGAGGGATGGGGTGGAGAGGTATATGAGAGAGGGAAGTGTGAGTTGGGAGCAGGGGAGTGAAATGGCGGGGGACAGGGCGACTTGGAGGCGATTTGTTTGTGGCCACCCCAAACGGGATTGAGGCGTCTGGCAATAGATAGATGTTTCAGAAAAAAAAAAAAAAACTGTTGAATCAGTGAGGTGATAAATTCTAATAATAAATGAGTCAGTGCTACAGTAAACAAGTGTAGCTTAACCCGCCCCGTCCCGGCCACTTTTCGACCACTGGTACCCCCCAATCCCGGGCAATTTTCGACCTTTTTTTTTTTTTGCTAAAACTTCGCTTTTGGTGAGAAACATCGAAAATTCATAGAGAAATCGCTCACCTGAGGTTTAAAATACTCATTACAGGTAGGAGAGCCTCCTTACTTTACTGGGTTTTCTATTAGGCTGGCACCAAGGAAAACGAGTTCTATGGGAGGATAACTATTTCACACCACTCATAAACGGTATTTATTTATTTACTGTTACGAATTTATATGTAGTACAAGAGTATATTGGTTTTCAAGCAGTAATATAGGCATTATAAGCATTGTTTCACTCACTAATACCTGACCTTTTTTTGCCACATTACCTGATCATCATGTCTAACTGTTTCTTCCTCTAATGCTATGTAAAGTTTGTCCTCCACATTGTCATTGATTGGGGAATCACTCTGGCCCTGAATTTCGTACCGTGGCATGACATGGCTATACTGGCCAGGTCACTGATAACAGGTGAATTGCTGAGAAAAGGGCATGCAGGGAGGGGGGAGGAGGTCATGCTGGGTAAGGCATTGTCTCTGCCTGGCATCTTGTTGAGGCAGGTGTCCCGTGTATACGTGCCAAAAATGACTCGCGAAAATTGAAAATTGTGGAAATTATGAACCTTGCAATTGCAGGACGTTGAAGTACGTCCTCGGGATTAGCTGTGACAAAACGTGAGGACGTGGAAGTACGTCCTCGGGACGGCGCGGGTTAATCATAATTATTTTACAAGTGGCGGATATCAAGATAGGGAGGTAGAGAGGCAGCTTTACTCTTTGTTAATTAGTGCTCACCATCCACTCACTCGATATTCAGGTATTTCTGTACTAAGGTACTTCTCGCCAATTAAGAAGGTTCCCTAGCACCTCTTCCTTAGCAATGCATTTTTGGATATAGCTAGCTGGTATCCATTTGCACATATCTATCCAGAGTATGGTGATATTAAAATGTGTTTTTATAACACGGAGAAGGAAAGTAAGTTGTAATAAGCAAAACAAGTCACTTAGGAAAAAGCTATTAGGAAGCTTCCTTAACCGACGAGAATACGGGCCTGAGTGACAAGCCAAATGTTTTCCTATAATCCGGTTAACTATTTACTACGTTGGATGGTAACTGAAAAATCAACAAATAGACAATAGGTGATATATGAGCTAAGACGCCCCAGCCGAATGTCGAGCATCAGGGTTCAGTTCCAAGGGTGGTTGGGTTTTGATACATAATGCCGCTTAGGGGTAGGTGACTGAACACCCTCGACTGTCCTCATGGGGCGGGACAGGATAAAGTGATGGACAGACGGATTGTTATTGGGGTATCTCTCAGTTGAATGAAATAGCGTGACATTAGCTTGAATAAATATCAACGCTGTTTCTGCAGCAGCGAAACAGCAGCAGCGAAATAATTACATGCATAAACTGTGGTACACATAAAACACGTGTGTAATTCCAATGAGGCGGCCAGCACCAAGTCAGTAAAATAGGCAACTATATCATTCACGCTTGGGGCGGAAGAGGGGACTAAAAGTGAGTGGAAAAATGAGAACTCATCCCATTTCGCACGGTCAAAACGCCAGCGCGGGGGACGAAGAACAGGTGAATAGGATGAATAGTGAGTAAAATGGGAAAGTGATCGCTAACCAAACAGGTATCCAGTACAGACCAGGTAAAATCTAAAGACAGAGATGGTGAGCAAAGAGAAATATCAAGACAAGAAAATGTATGAGTGCGAGGATCATGATGTGTAAATGAGCCAGAATTAAGAATGTGGAGATCGTGATTAGACAGAAAAAAATCAAGTAGGCGGCCTCTAGTAGAAATGGCATTATCACCCCATAAGGGATGCCTGCAATTGAAGTCGCCCAGTAGCAATATAGGCGGAGGCACAAGTGATAAAAGACGTGAAAGCTCGGGGAAATCTATGGGGAAGGAAGGTGACAAATAGAGTGAAATAATAGTAATCCAGCGATGGAAGAAAACCCTCACTATAGTGCACTTAAGTGACGAAGAAACTGAAGAAGGTTCATGGGCGACTGTACTGTGAATGAGGATCGATGATTCAGAAATCGAAGAAGGCGTACTAATGAAAACATAACCTGGGATTTGAGCAGGAGGGATGGAAAGACGGGTTTCTTGGAGACACACAACCAATGGGCAATACTTGGCAAGGAGGCATCTAAGTTCAAAGAGATTCATATTAAAACTTCGAATGTTCCACTGAAGTACGGAAGCCATAATACTAACAGATAAAATAAAATAAAATCCAATAAAACAAATATAAAAGCACTAAAAAATAAAGGTAAAACCAAGGACATCAGAAACTAATTGTGGAACACAATAACCAGGGAGGGGCAATCACAATTCGCGACAGGATAGTATGGGGGAAGGAACAGAAGTGGGGGAAGGCAAAATGACTGGAGGAGCGTCATTGGGAACAACAGAAAGGGAGGGAGTTATCGACGGATTAGGGGAGGGAGGAACAGGCGTAGGTGGTAGGGGATCTGGCACTGGATGTACCTCCACACATGTCTGCATGACCCGTGGAGAACACCCCGAAACAACTGGTGTTCAAAAGAGACACAGATTTTGAGTAGAACTTCTGACAGATGATATCCTCATACTAGACTTGGTGGGCCGAGAAACACACGCAGGCGGCGAACACTGCTGTTTCAGACTGTTTAGAGAGGGAGGTGTTGTTGTCCGGGAAAAACCAGGTCGCAAGGGAAGGGCAAAGGACGAGGATGAGGTAGGGTGAAAATGAGGGATTCGAGTAGTACCAGAACGGTGGTTAGAAGGCTGTTTACTGAAGTATGAAGCAGGGGAAGGGGGGACATGACGGGGAGGGCGGAGAGATTGTTTCGGTGGAACAAACAAGGATCGACTGAACGTGGCAGGCTGAGCGTGAACTCCGTTGGTGGCCATAGGCAATTGGCCATTTGTAGACAAAGTCGGTGAGGTAGAAGGTGGACAATTCTGGGCAACAGGCGAAGGGGTCGAGGGGACAGTTGTGGCGACAGAGGAAGTCAATGATGGTACATGTGAAGCTGTACTAGGAGCAGGGGTCGAGGAGCAGGTAGGGGTCCTGACCGACCAACGGATACGGCCTGCATACGTGGAACAATCATCAAATCCCATACTTCGGACAATCTGGCGGGCCTCCCTAAGTGACATTGGATCAAGGGCACGAGTACGAGAAACCTCGCACTCAAATAGGTATGTGGGACAAGAACGTATGTAGGCGGGATGGCCACCTCCACAACTGGGACAACGACATGCAGCAGCAGGGCAGAGTGCTTCGGCATGATCAGGCTGAGCACACCTGGGGCAAACAGCCACGGAGCGACACCACTTACTGGGATGACCATAGCGCCAACATGATCGGCACTGTCGAGGAGAATCAATATACTCTCTCACTGATAACTTAATGCCTCCAATTATCACATAGTCAGGGAGAGATCGTGAATCAAACGTGACCTTATCTATATTAACTGGACGTGTACGGTTTCCTCTCGGTGGAATGGTGTAACATAGGACAGACTGAACATCATGCCCCAACTCCTGAAGGGCGGCTTGGATATGTGACGAACAGTCAGAAAATTCCCTGTCACCTAATCGTACATATGGGGGGACAGCGACAGCACCAACAACAGAATTTAGGCTTAAATCCCTGGACGCCGGAATGGGAGCACCAGTGTTGTCTAATAAGGTAGTCATGGCATCAGCCTGGGCTTTATTCTGAACAGTAACTATACGAGACCCATCACGTAGGGAACGAAATGTCACATCCTTCCCAACATGACGGAGTAAAAGTAGATGGAACTCCAAATCATCTGAGGCTAGAGGAGCATGAGGGGGAATAGTGAAATATTTGGTCCAGTTCTGGGGGTCAAATAACGAAGATGAAAATGAATTACTGGTTTTAGATAGAATGGAAGGACGGATGCGTGAGGAAAAAACAGTAGCAGTGGACTATGGGTGGTGGAGATTTGAAACAGAGGAGCTCGGTGTCGAGGCAGAGAGGGGTTCGTAAGGTTGTAGAGTGGCAATGTTGGAAGGGTTGGATACAGGGGGAGCAACTGAGACAGTGACGGCGGGTATAGTATGGTAGTCGGTAGGCATAGTTGATGTAGTTAGTAAGTGTTCATCAAGAGAAGTGTCCATAAGCGGTTCAGAGGTCGTCAACGAATTAGGCATGGGAGGTAGTGGTAATGGGGCCCCTCCCGAAGCCCCTGCATTCTCTGCTTCGAATGGCAAAATGAGGTCTGACTAAGAGAGGCAAAGACGTCCGCACCTCGCCAAGGGTCAGTGTGGACTGAGAGAGAGAGAGAGAGAGAGAGAGATTTTCGAACCTAAGGGGTTTAGGTTAGAACCCTCATTAGCAGCTTCTTTGCATCATTTCGTTTGTTAGATAACCACAAAAATATTAAAACATTGTATCTTACTGAACTGGCTTACCACTATCAGCCAGAACTACGCTATTTGTGTTTTATTCGGGCTCGCTGTACAAAGTTATATTCGGTCCAAAAATACCCACCACAGCAATAATGCTAAAATGTATTTCGATTTTCTCCAAAAGCTGAGGGCACGATTTTATTTCCAACCAAAACCAAGGTTCCCGTCGCGAGATCAGCTCCATCGTGAGATAAGTTCCGACCGAAATTAAGTTCGACCGTGAGATTAGTTCCAGCCTTTAACTTGATTCCCTCTATCTCTAAACGATTTTATTATCCAGCACAACAAGAAAACGATGAGCTATCTCAAATATTCAGGTGAGAGAATAAAACATAGTGATATATCCCAGGTTACGACTGTATTTTCCTAAAGGAGGCCCAGCTTTCGGAATGATAATGCGGAGATGTATCATGATATCCTTTCATGGCGACAAGTCAGACATGTTCTTTCGTAACCCCTCTAGATATGCCTCATATGCCGTCCCCTTTCCCTTTCCATTATTATTTCTTTCGTGTGTGTGTGTGTGTGTGTGTGTGTGTGTGTGTAATTCACCGGGTCGGTCAGGATCACTTGATGGTCGTGATGGTCAGCTTTTACCCTCCCGGAAGGGAGCTGAGAGCTCATATAGTTCGATTTAAGGGCAAGGCTGTGACCTTCACACACGCACACACCCGTCCCCTTGCTCCAGGGGGACAGTAACCACCCACTTCGTCAGTGAAACTTTTCGCAACCTGAGCGAGGCGCGAACTCCCGTCCACCAGTTGGCAAGCGGGAACGTTACCACTGCACCAGCGAGCGGTGTGTGTGTGTGTGTGTGTGTGTGTGTGTGTGTGTGTGTGTGTGTGTGTGCGTGTGTGCGTTTAACATTTTTTGGTAACTTTCAATCTTGTAGGGTTTATACTGTGTCCAGTCTTTGAGTAAAATTGTTCCTTGTGGGGGTTTTCGTGAACGAGAGGTTTTTGTTATTGTAGCCAACCCCTCGGCCCATTGGGTTTATTAACTTTTATGTCTGAAGTGATCTCAGTCAGTCTCCCAGTCAGTCTGTCTGTCTACCTGTTATGAGGGACGTGGTGGAGTGAATACAAATGTGGACTGGGAACTCTGTGATCACAGGTTCGATCCCACCTTTTGCAGTTTCGTGATGTGATTTCGATACCATCGTGGGTAGCCTTGTTCTCAGCGGCTCCGCCATAAAGGCTTCACTAATACCATAACGTGGAGGTAAATGTGACATAGTTTATTACCACAGGAGAAAGAAGAGTGTGTATTACAGCCCTTGTACCAGATGACGTGTTAAGGCTGCCAAGGATAAGCTTTATTTTGGTATGTCGCAGGTGGCCTACTGGACCACGGGTACTGGTTTCTGGGCTTTTTTAGATCCGGATGAAAAATGGATAAATAAATAAACAGATAAATAAGTGAAAAATAAAAATAAGGAGGAATTTCTCACACACACACACACACACACACACACACACACACACACACACACACACACACACACACACACATACATAGAATGTATATGCGCCGTGCTGGTAACCACAGGGGCCAGCAATGAACGAGATGGCAATGATTATTCGTTTCTTACCCTTATCGAGCCCACGCCGACAAACCTTCCCTGTTCCATTATCGTCGTTTGCGGGGATGTCTCTATCTGGCAGTCTCCCTTTTCCCCTTTGAGGAGAGAGAGAGAGAAAGAGAATGAGGGGGCGGAGAGGGTGCCTTCTAAGTCTGGCAAGACCCCTAGCACCCTTTTCACTGCCCCCAGAGTGACTTCTGTCGGTTTGACGGCCCCCGAGCTGGGGGAGATGTGGCATGATGGACCCACCAGAGGAGAGAGGAGGATGAGGGTGGAGAGGGGTGTGGGGAAAGAGAAGGGAGGAGAAAGGAGAGATGGGGAGGAGAGTGAGAGATGGGAGTGTTTGTATGTGTGATTTTTTTTTATTTTTTTTTTACTTGTTTGCGTGTATATATATGCGTGTGGAGAGAGAGAGAGAGAGAGAGAGAGGAGAGACAGACAGACAGACAGACAGACAGACAGACAGACAGATAGAGACAGAGACAGAGAGACAAACAGAGGGAGACAGAGAGAGATTGTGATGACCTTTGATATCATCACCTCGATCGAAAATCATCATCATCATCATAATCATCATCATCATCATAACACCAACTCTTATTCCCACACAATATTTCCTCCTCCGCAATTTTTTTTTTTTCCTATGGCTGACGACTGACGTATTCAGCTAAGAGAGAGAGAGAAAAAGAAACACTCGGATGGTATGAAGTGTCCTATTCTTATGACCCAAAAGAGTGCGCCAGGGCTCGGCGGTTTATTCTTGACCTCTTTAGTACGGTAATGTATTTATTTTTTTCCCTGCTACTTCCAGACGATTTTATTCATCTTGTGGAAAATGTCCAGTAGGAAAGGGGTTGCTGAAGGTTATATATAACCAGTTCCAGTTTAATGTCACTCCTAAACGAAATAAGACCGTATGGGTAACGAGAAGAAAATGCAAAACAGATCACCAAATTGAAAGGCTTAAACACTTTGGCCAGAGTACGACCTGCTAAATATTTTGGCTGGCAGCGAACCGTTTTATTCAGCTGAAGGAACTGAGACGCTCTTAGATATTTCCTTTAGCTTATACCGAACCATTTATTTTATTTATTTTTGAATTTATTAATTCATATACTTATTTGCTTAATTCATTCTTTCATTATTATTATTATTGTTATCATTATTATTTTTTGCTGAGGGGAATTCGTACCAGAGATAGAATAATTTCCTAGACGATGAGAGGCCACCCCAGAGCTGAATAAAACCGTCTTTTGGTTGTGGTAATGAATTATAAAGGACATCGTACAGCAGTTAACGATGGTTCTAGGATTATTAGGACGAAGGGCTGGGCGCTTTCCTAAGCTAAATAAAGTCGTCTGGTAATAAGAAAATATAAAGTACATAAAGCACCACTGTAACGAAAGGGTAGGGATGTTTAACTGTTGTCGTGTAGAGACCGTGTGTGAGAGTTAAATATAATCCATCCATCCATCTTTCCAACCATCCATCATCCAGTCCTTTGCTACTCCATCAAAAAATTAAGGGCCAGAGACTAAGCTACTCAGTCCAGAAATTAGACGGGAGATTGGTCAGTCCTTCTTCCCTGAACAGCATTCATATGGACTACTCACAACATCGTAAGTCATACAAGTAAGAGTTTAATTTATATCAAGTGTATATTGTTGTGGAGTGGATATGGAAGTTGTGTAGATTGGCTTGGGAAGAGGGAAGGGTTCCAGAGGACTGGAAATCAGGTATAATTGTTCCTTTATACAAAGGAAAAGGGGAGAGAGAACTATGTGGTAACCATAGGGCTATTTGCCTTCTTAGTGTGACTGATAAAATATATGATAGAATACTCATTGATAGGGTTAGGCGTATGACAGAGAAGCTAGTTGGAGAAGAACAAGGGGGATTTAGGAAGGGAAAAGGGTGTGTAGATCAGATATTTGTTCTAAGATGTTTAGTGGAGAAGTATCTAGAGAAGGGAAAGAAAGTGTATGCTGCCTTCATGGACTTGGAGAAAGCTTATGACAGAATAGATAGGCAAGGTATGTGGAAGGTATTAAGAATATATGGAGTGGAGGGGAAATTGTTGAGTGCTATGAAGAGTATGTACGAAGGAGCTAGGGCTACGGTGCGAGTGGATGGTGAGCTGAGTGAGTTCTTTGATCTCAACGTAGGACTGAAACAGGGTTGTGTGATGTCTCCATGGCTGTTTAATATATATATGGATGGGGTTGTAAAGGAGGTGCAAGGTAGGGCAGTGGATGTGCATGAAAGGGTACAGCAGGGAAGGAAGGTTGTTGGTGCACTGAAAGCAGTGATGAGAAATAGGGAGGTGAGTATGGAAGTTAAGAAGTCACTGCATGATAGTATTTATTGTGATCCCTACCCTGACGTATGGAAGCGAGGGGTGGACCTTGCAAGAGGGGAGCAAGTCAAGAGTGAGAGCAGTGGAAATGAGTTACTTGAGATGAGCATGTGGAGTGACATGGAGGGACAGGTTGACGAATGAAGAAGTAAAGGAACGTTGTGGGGTGGATGTGGATGTGGTTTAGAAGATTAGGAGAAATACACTGAGGTGGTTTGGATATGTGGAGAGAATGGAGAATGAACGACTGACTAAGAGGGTGTATGTAGGTGAGGTGGAGGGAGGGAGAGGGAGGGGTAGATCGAGGATGAGGTGGAAGGATGGAGTTGAGAGGTATTTGAGGGAGGGGGGAGTGAGTTGGGGGAAGGGTAGTCAAATGGTGGGTAACAGAGCGACTTGGAGGCGTTTTGTCTGCGGCCACCCTTTGCGGGATTAGGGCGTCGGGCTATAGATAGATAGATAGCATATGTAGAAAGTTGAAAAAAAAAAATCTCATGGACAACTGCTCATATCAAAGTTCATGCAAGTACCCGCAGCTGGACCTTATTTGATTAAGAAAAAAAAAAAAAAACACTATTAAAGCGACTATTTACATGACAACGGGAAGCATGACAACTAGCCCGGTGATCCATTTTCCCTCCTGTCTCGTTCCTGACGTCTTCATCAAATAAAATAAATCAATTTGGTTGAAATATACACACTGTAATTTCATCTTTCTTAGCTTTTCAGAGGGCAGGTATTCACTCGGATATTTTATTCATACTGTCGGCACACACTGTTATTAACAGGATGGAAATTCTTACACCACAATATGTTTGAACTTATATCGGTTTATTCCTAAAGTAGCTTACCTTCCTAAGTGCTTTACTCTGACTACAGCCAGACGATTTTATTCAGCTCACGCGTGGCTTCCCTTCCTTTTAAGAACTGAAGAATCTTCAGTAATTCATTCAAGATGAGAGATGTCCTTACCATATTGTTCTCGCCAAGGGGGCAACGCGTAACCATGGGGCGATTCGTGCAGAAGGCGATTCGTAACCAAGAGTCCGACTTCTAACAAAGAGGTCGACTCGTAATCAAGGGGTCGACTCGTAACCAAAGAGCTGACTCATACCCAAGGAAAGACTTGTAATAAAGGATTGATTTGTAACCAAAGGGCAGGTTCATAAGCAAGGGACCATTTCAACACTAAGGTGCCTCACTCATCTATCTATCTATCTATTGCCAGACGCCTCAATCCCGTTTGGGGTGGCCACAAACAAATCGCCTCCAAGTCGCCCTGTCCCCCGCCATTTCACTCCCCTGCTCCCAACTCACGCCGCCCTCTGTCATATACCTCTCCACTCCATCTCTCCATCTCATCCTCGGCCTCCCCCTCCCTCTTCCCCCCTCCACCTCACTCACATACACTCTCTTCGTCACTCTTTCACCCTCCATCCTCTCCACATGGCCAAACCACCTCAGTGTGTTCCTCATAACGCTTCCTATCACATCCACATCAACACCACAACGCTCCTTTATATCCTCATTCGTCAGCCTGTCCCTCCATGTGACTCCACAGGCTCCTCTTAAATAACTCATTTCCACGGCTCTCACTCTTGACTTGTGTCCTTCCAACAACGTCCAAGCTTCACTTCCGTACGTTAGAGTTGGTATCACAATACTGTCATGTAGTAACTTTTTCACTTCCATGCTCACTTCCCTGTTTCTTATCACTGCTTTCAAAGAACCAGCAACCTTTCTTCCCTGCTGTACCCTTTCAAGCACTTCACCCTCCAAACCTCCATCCTTACTCATCACACTACCCAAGTACTTAAACGTACTCACATTTTCCAATTCCTCACCATCCAACCTCGCTGTACATTCACTGACATCACCTCTCTCAAAGACCATCACTTTACTCTTCCCTACATTCACCTTTAGATTCCGTTTCTTACACACTCTCTCAAACTCATCCACCAAGCCTTGCAGCTCCCTTTCGTCTTCACTCAACAACACGGTATCATCTGCAAACAACAGTACAGGGAGTTTCCAAACACTATCCTCTCTCACCAGGGCCACTCCAACATCCACTACCCTACCTTGTACCTCATTTATTACCCCATCCATGTACAGATTGAACAACCATGGAGACATGACACATCCCTGTTTCAATCCAACTTTCAAAGAGAAAAATTCACTTAGTTCACCATCCACACGCACTGCAGCCTTCGCACCATCGTACATACTCTTCACAGCATTCAACAACTTCCCATCTATTCCATATATTCTTAACACTTTCCACAATCCTAGTCTATCCACCCTGTCATATGCTTTCTCCAAATCCATGAAAGCCGCATACAACTTCTTTCCCTTCTCCAGGAACTTTTCCACTAAAGATCTGAGAATGAATATCTGATCTACACAACCTCTTCCCTTCCTAAAGCCTCCCTGTTCTTCTCCAACTTATTTCTCTGTTCTTTCTCTAACTCTGTCAATAAGTATCCTACCATACACTTTTCCTATTATACTAAGAAGACAAATGCCCCTATGATTACCACACACTTCTTCTTCCCCTTTTCCTTTGTACAAGGGAATAATTATACCTGACTTCCAATCCTCCGGGACTCTACCTTCCTCCCAGGCCAATCTGCACATCTTCCACATCCATTCTACTACTATCTCTCCCCCATGCTTCAGCATTTCACCACACACTCCATCAATTCCTGGGGCTTTCCCTGATTTAACTTTCTTCATTGCTTCCACAACTTCTATCCTACTGATTTCTTCCTGTCTTCTCACCTCCCTCCTTCTCCCAGCCATTCCCCAGCCACTTATACTTGCATTACTTCCATCCTCCACGTTCAACAATTCCTTAAAGTGTTCTCTCCATCTGCTCACTTTTTCTCCCTTCTCCACTAGTAATCTACCATTTTTATCTTTCACTCCCCTGCTAACTTCATTTCCTCACTCATAACTATTCGAAACACTGGGCCGGTTCTTAAACAACTGGGCCGACCTGTAGCATGGGGATGGATTTGTATCCACGGAGTCAACTGGTAACCAAAGGCCCAGCTCGTAACCAAAAGACCTATTCATAATCAAGGGGCTGACACGCAACCAAGGTGATAACTTGTAACCAAGGCGGTGATTCGTAACCTAAAAGGCGACTCTGAATCAACAGGGCATTCGTAATCAAGAGTGCGATTTGTAACCAATAATGCGACTCCTAATCCAAGGAAACGATTCATAACCAAATGAACGATTCGTAACCAAGTGGGGTGGGGGGGGGAGATTGTTTACTAAGAGGCCGATCCGCAACCAAGAGGCAGATTCGTAACACAAAGGCTGGCTCGTAACCAAGGTGCCGACTCGAAACCAAGATGTCGACTCGTAACCAAGTGCTGACTCGAATCCAAGGTGCTGACCCGAAAACAAGGTGCCAACTCGTAATCAAGGGGCCGACTTGTAACAAAAGCGCCGACTCGTAATCAAGGGGACGAATCGTAACCAAGGGGCCTATTCCTAAACATGGGACTGAGTGGTAACTAAGGAGGCGAATCATAACCAATATGCCGATTCGTAACCAAGGAGATGAATCGTAACCAAGGAGCCGATTCATAACAAAGTAAGTGATTCGTAACCAAGAAGTCGATTCGTAACCAAAGAACCGATTCGTAACCAAGGAGCCAATTCGTAACCAAGAACCTGATTAGCAACCCAGGGACTGCTTCTTAACTAAAGCGGTGACTCGTAACGAAAAGGGCGGATCGTAGCAAAAAGAACGATTCAAAAGCAAGGGTTTGATTCGTACTCAAGGAGGTGATTCGGCGATTCAACATAAAACACACACACACACACACACACACACACACACACACATATATATATACATATACATATACCTTGTACATATATATATATATATATATATATATATATATATATATATATATATATATATATATATATATATGTATATATTGTTGCATGGCCTGTGGTTTCATCATCCTTTGTGTAATTCTGACGAACAGTATGCTGCATGTTTGATCACGAGCGTGTTCTACCTCACTCCCCCCCTCCTCCCTTATGGTAGGGTGAGTCGTTCTTTCTGTTGTTCGGAGCAGGAGTGTCAGCTCTTTGTCCCCTCTGGCTTCGTTTGCACGTCCTTCTTGCAAGTTGTATCAAGCTCTGCCGGCCCCTATATAATGAGCTGTCTCCGCATTGATTGCCACTTAGATCTACTCCTCATTTTGTTCACATCTCTGTCCTCCCCTGTACTGTTACTATTATTGTGAGTGCTCAGGAAGTCTCCAACCATCTACCTGCTGTGTAATTTGAGTATAAGTGTTATTAAATTTTTTCTTGTACTGTGTGGCATAAGGTGTTAATTCTTAGGCCTAGTGGGGTTTTTGTAATTCATATTGTCAGCCAGTGATAATAATATTTTGAATCTGTAATACTATATCTTGCGTTAACTGAGCATTATCCAGTGTATTCTCATTTTATCAGGGCTGACTTAGATAAATTTACTCATGCTAATTTCGTGTTAATAGAGGCTATTGCAGTTAACCATATATTTAACCTGTTTTTTGCCATTACATTATCCTTATGAGTCCTGAATGTTTTATTGTTAGTTTGAGCATTAAACTTTAACTTGTAATTTTACCTAACTCTTTTGTTTTGGACCTGGAACTTTACGGGACAGTAGTGATTTTTAGTATTCTCACTAAAAGTGTACATTATCTTTCTCTGTTCCGTAACATAATTTTGGCGACCTCTTATCGGGATATTCAGGATATTATCATAAGGATATTGCTTGATATTTTGTGACTGTGATTTATTCATGATATCTACTATTACTACGCTTGATGAAGCCAAAGATTTTTTGTCAAATGTGCAAACAGTGCGTGATGTAGAAAACAGAACAAAGAATGAACTTAAGCTTGTTACTCAACAATTGGGAATTGTTGTTCGCTCTCATCATTCTAAAGATCAAATTGTTGATATGATTAATGAAAGCTTGTTTAATGTAACTTCTCCAAATGAGCAAATGCAGATTGAATTAGCTAAGTTACAGCTAGCCCTGCAGGAGGCTCGTGCTAAGGAGGCTGAATTTCAGGCAAATGCTCGTATTCAGAAGGCACAGGCTCAGGCACAAATTGAACTTGCTAGGATTCAGGCAGACCATGAGTATCGCATGAAACAACGTGGAACTGGATCATCTAGCTCTGATGATTTTGATGTGGCTAAAAATGTTAAACTTGTCCCTCCTTTTAATGAATCTGATTTAACAAAGTATTTTCAGTTGTTTGACAGGGTAGCTACAGGTTTTAATTGGCCAAAAAAGTATTGGCCAGTACTCCTTCAAACTGTTCTCACCGGTAAACCTCAAGTAACTTATGCATCTTTGCCTCAGGATCAATCTGATAATTATGATGTAGTTAAGAGCTTGATTCTTAAGGCCTATGAGCTTGCTCCTAAAGCCTATAGAGTAAAATTTAGGACAACTTATAAGCAAGATAAGCAATCCCATGTTGAGTATGCCAAAATCAAAGAAGATCTGTTAGAGCAGTGGTTAAATTCTAAGAATGTGGATTCTGATTTTGGTAAATTTAAGCAGATGATTTTGCTGGAGGACTTCAAAAGGTGTATTAATAATGATGTAAGCCTATACCTTGATGAGAGAAGAATAGATAATTTGTCTGATGCTGCATTCTTAGCTGATGAATATGTTCTCACTCACAAGAGATATTCTAGAGAAAAAAGGAAAGCAGAGAGTAAGTACGTTGTCTCTACTCAGAGTACAGGTAACAGGAAAGAGAATAAAGATGATGTTTCTCAGGAAGTAAATACCAGCTCCACCTCTAGATTTCAGAAAAGTAAATGAACTTATTGTAGTAAGCTTGGTCATACTACGGAGATATGTTTCAGGAGACAGCGTGATGTGAACAAAAAGGAGTCTTTAAATATTCAGTCAGTTGGTCTAGTGTCCACCCTTGAGAGTTCCCAGAATTCTTTAACTGAGTTAACTGAACCTGCTTTGAGGGGTAAATTAAATCCTCATGATGAAGCTCCTCTTTTGAGCAGTAACGTGGGTGACACTCTCAAGAGTTCATGTGCTAATTTCCTGTCTGATGGTTTTGTCAGTCCTCTGGACAGTAATGACAGGAAATCAGTTAAAATATATCGTGCTTGCCAATCCATTATGCTGACCAGTGTTCTAGGCTCTAATGTTAATTCTTCTGATGAAACTGTAATCTTACAAGGTGTAGGGAATAATTACTTCTCTGTCCCTCTGTCCAGAGTGAATTTAGAGTCTGGTTTTGTTAATGGTTCCGTTATGGTTGGGTTGGTTGAGACACTCCCAATGGCAGGTGTAACTTTCTTACTTGGAAATGATATTGGTGGAAGTCAAGTGTGTCCAGCTCCTCATTTGTCTAGTGAACCAGTGACTGCGACCCAGGATTGTGATGTCCCTGATGTGTTCTCTGCATGTGCTGTCACTGGGGCTAAGTCTAAAGTTACTGGTGACTTAGAGGATAATGATGATGATGATGTTATCCTAGCTGACACTTTTCTTGCTAATTTGGACCACTCACCAGATGAGGCAGTACCCCGTAGTGTTGATAATTTGTCTCGTCAAGAGTTGGTTGAGTTGCAGGTTGCTGACCCTGAGTTGAAAGGTCTAGCTAACTCTGCTTGCAGTGAGGAAGAGTCAGCTGGTGCTTCTACTTGTTATTATATAAAGTCAGGAGTACTTATGAGAAAGTGGAGACCCCCAACAGCATCAGCCGACTGTGAATGGGAGGTTGTACATCAAGTTGTCATCCCTCGTGTTTGTAGGCAGGATATCATTAGAGTGGCTCATGATTCCAGTTTGGCAGGACACCTTGGAGTGAGGAAGACTGTGGCACGCATTTTGAAACACTTCTACTGGCCAGGTATCTTCAGAGATGTTTCCTGGTATTGTAAGTCTTGTCACACCTGTCAAGTTGTGGGGAAGTGTAATCAGACTGAAGAGGTTGCACCTCTAGTTCCCATTCCTCCTTTTGAGGCGCCATTCACCCGTGTGTTGGTGGATATTGTGGGCCCTCTTCCTAAGACTTCTTCAGGATTTTCTTATGTGTTGACCCTGATTGATATGGCTACTCATTGTCCTGAAGCCATTCCACTTAGAAATATCTCAGCGGGGAATGTGGTTGGGGAAATGCTGGGGTTCTTCACAGAGTTTGGTCTGCCCAAGGAGGTGCAGTTAGACCGGGGAGGTAATTTCATGTCAAATGTTTTCGAGCGGTCTCTGAAAGAGTTGGGCATCACCCAGATCACGTCTTCAGCTTACCATCCCCAGACCCAAGGAGCGTTGGAGAGATATCATCGAGCACTCAAGTCGATGCTCGGGAAATACTGTTTGGAACATCAGAGGGACTGGGACGGAGATCTTCCATTCGTTGTATTTGCCACAAGGGAGTCTCCAAATGAATCACTGGGCTTTTCACCCTTTGAACTACTGTTTGGCCGTGAAGTGGGAGGGCCCCTTGAGCTACTCAAGGAATGCTGGCTGTCGGAGGAAGATGACGTCAACCTGCTGGAGTGTGTGATGAAGTTCGGGTAACGGCTGTCCACTGCTTTGCGCCTGGCGAGAGAGAATTTAGGAGCTGCTCAGGAGAAGATGAAGACTTGGTATGATAAGAAGTCCAGGTTACACCACTTTCAGCCAGGAGATCAGGTTTTGATTCTGCTACTGGTGCATGGGCAACCTCTTCAAGCCAAGTTTAGTGGTCCTTATTTCGTGGAGAAGAAACTCAGTGATGTCAACTATGTCATCACCACACCAGATTGTAGAAAGAACAAGCAACTTTGTCACATCAACATGCTAAAGTTATATCACAGGCGGGACGAAAATAAACCAGTCTGCACTGTAGCTGTTCCACCCGAGTCTGCAAGTGAAGTTCTCCCATGCAGCATGAGCCTGAGTGATACTTTGGGGAAGAAACCTGATATCATGAATGATCTCCAGACTAAGTTTTCTCATCTAGCTCCCGAGGAAAGGCAGGAGTTCTCGGCATTACTGCAGGAGTACCCACAAGTGTTCCGTGCCACTCCAGGAAGAACCACTGTGTTGATGCATGACGTCGATGTTGGAGACGCAAAGCCAATTAAACTGCCTCCTTACCGTGTGAACCCAGTGAAAGTTCCTCCCATCGAGAAGGAGCTTGGCTACCTGTTGGACCACAAGATGATTGAGCCCTGTCAGAGCGAGTGGAGTTCTCCTCTCACTCTAGTCCCTAAGCCAGGGGGGTCACAGCGGCTTTGCATCGACTACAGACGTGTTAATCAGATAACCAAAACAGACACTTACCCTCTCCCTCGCGTGGAAGATTGCATAGACAAGATCGGAAAGGCTAGGTACATAAGTAAGTTTGATTTGTTAAAGGGATACTGGCAACTACCTATGACTGAACGTGCTAGGGATATCTCATGTTTTGTAACACTAGGAAAGACTTTTGCATGTTCTGTAATGCCATATGGTATGAAAAATGCACCAGCCACATTTCAGAAGCTCATGAATGTTGTAACAGAGGGTTTGGCAGGGTGTATTTTTTATATTGATGATGTATTAATCTTCAGTGACAACTGGAAAGATCACCTATGCCATGTCAGTAAATTTCTTGAGCGTTTAGTTCAGGCTAATCTTGTAGCTAATTTATCAAAGTGTGAGTTTGGTCAAGCTAAAGTTCAGTACCTTGGGTATGTAATTGGTGATGGACATGTTGCACCACCAGCAGCTAAGGTTCATGTTATAAGTGATCTTCCCAGACCTAAAAGTAGGAAAGAGCTACAAAGATTTTTGGGAATGGTAGGTTATTACAGGAGATTTGTTCTTAACTTTTCAATTCTTGTATCACCACTTACAGACCTACTGAAAAAGGGAGTTAAATTTGTCTGGACCGATAACTGTGAATCCTCTTTCAGTAAACTTAAAGCTTTCCTGTTAAGTCAGCCAGTGCTCGCTACTCCAAATTTTGCTAAGCCTTTTAAGATGGCTGTTGATGCAAGTGATACAGGAGCTGGGGCTGTTTTGCTGCAAGAGGATGATCAGGGTATTGAACACCCTGTATCTTATTACAGTAAGAAGTTCACTCCACCTCAAAAGAACTACTCAACTATTGAGATAGAGCTTTTGGCCTTGATTTTGGGTTTACAGCATTTTTCATTTTATTTGTGTTCTGGTTTTGACTCCATAGTCATTTATACCGATCATAACCCTCTGAAATTCCTTAGTAAGTTTAAAGATAAAAATCAGAGATTGATAAGATGGAGTCTACTTCTTCAGGCGTATTCATTAGACATACAACATGTCAAGGGGAAAGAAAATGTTATTGCAGATTGCTTATCTAGACTTTAGACAGATTGTTTTAGAGTAATAAGAAATTTCCTTTGTAAATTTCTTTTTCTTTGTGGGGAGGTGTTGCATGGCCTGTGGTTTCATCATCCTTTGTGTAATTCTGACGTACAGTATGCTGCATGTTTGATCACGAGCGTGTTCTACCTCACTCCCCCCCTCCTCCCTTATGGTAGGGTGAGTCGTTCTTTCTGTTGTTCGGAGCAGGAGTGTCAGCTCTTTGTCCCCTCTGGCTTCGTTTGCACGTCCTTCTTGCAAGTTGTATCAAGCTCTGCCGTCCCCTATATAATGAGCTCAGTCTCTGCATTGATTGGGGACTTTGATGCATGGTCGCGGAGTGATCAGACGTGTTTCTCTGGCTCTCCTCTAGCTGCAGGGTTGCCTCACCGGCGTTAGCTTTGTTTTGTCCGCCACTAGGGCGTTTTTCAATAAAGTTAGGTTAGCTAGTACTAATTCTCCTCCCAGCCCTTTAGAGATATAGTAAGTGTCTATATCTGTTTCCTGAGATTGCCTTTGCTTACTCACCTCTGGAGTGTACCCCCCACTGATCGCTCTGGGGTGTGAGTTACACATGGGCGCGTCCTCCCGAGAGTGGTTTGAGAGGGTAATCTCAGATTAGGTGTGTGTTCCCCGGGCAATTCTCCCTTGGTCGTTTTTCTCTGTCTTCCCACTTCCCCCGTGAGGGGGAAGTGGTAACTATGGCGGACGCCACTGCTGCCTCCCTCCCCTTCAGGGGGGGAGGTAGTCCTGACCGACCCCCGACTGTCTCACGGACTGACTACCCCCAGACTGAACGGCCCCAGACACGTACCCGCCTTGACATTAATGTACAAAACGCCGAGTTTGTTTTAATTCATGCGGTTGGTTCCACTCCCCTGTCCAGCCTCAATCCCTTCATTATCAAGAAGGTGATTGTTGGATGTGCAGGAGAGGTGGAACAGGTCAAAAAACTTGCTAGCGGAGATCTCCTAGTAAAGACTGCAAATTCGTCCCAGGTTAAGGATTTGATGAAGATGAGCAAATTCCATTGCTATGATGTTGTGCCAACGATCCCTCACTCCATGAATTCCTGCAAGGGAGTCATCACTTGCAGGGACCTCATGGCCATGGAAGAGGACGACATCGTACATGAACTTGCTCATGAAGATGTAATTGAAGCCCGTTTCATCACGAGATTTTCCGAGGGCAGGAGGACGAAAACGGCAACGGTTATATTGACTTTCGGTAAAGTGACTCTCCCAACCCATATCAAAGTGGGGTATGAAATTGTTAACGTAAGGACATACATCCCTAACCCACTTCGTTGTTTACGATGTCAGTTATATGGACACCATGAAAAGTCTTGTCGGGCTTCTCAATCAGTCTGTGGCAAGTGCGCAACACAAGGACATGATGCTGACCATTGCACATCAGAGGGTGTCAGCTGCTTTCACTGCAAGGGTGCTCACTTCACTTCCTCTAGGGATTGTCCCAAGTGGAAGGAGGAGAAAGAGGTCTGTGCGGTGAAGGCGACTGAGGGCATCTCTTTCTACGAAGCAAGGAAAAAGGTGAAGGAGTTGCATGCAACTCCCACACCGAATAGGTCCTATGCTTCGGCAGTGATGTCCCGCCCTGTGATGTGCACTGTGGAGACGCAGACTGATCTCGTGCTTGTTAATCAAGTCACTCACTCAACCTCCACCTCCACCTCTAAACCTCCTGTACGATCCAACTCTCTAACTGACCTCCCTAAAGCTTCATCATACTCACAGGCCGCTGCTGCTTCTCAGTCAGTCAAGCCTAAATCGAAGCCTGACAAGACTGTAAAACATAACTTCACCACCCTTTCAAAGCCACGTCCTCATGTCCTCCCTGCTCCTAGCCCAGCGAGGGAGAGGAAGAATAGCTCTTCCTTGGTGGAATCTGGGAGCCTTGTTATTGACCAAAATATGGAGGTTTCCGTCAGCAAGCACCGGGAAAGGTCCCCCGGTAGCCACTCGCCTGGTCGCGGGGGGCATAAAAAAACTAAACACACTGGCCCCCCCCATAAATCTTAAACCGCCGCATTCACTATACTACAGTGGAATTGTAGAAGTATTGGGAATAAGTTACACAATATAGCAATCTTGCTTTCTATACACAGGCCAGACGTTGTTTGTTTACAGGAGACGCGCCTGGAGGATCACCCTGATCCTCCACAGTTCAAACACTACCACTCGTATAGAAGATATGAAGGTCACGGAGTAGCCATATACACACATAAATCACACCCACAAACGGAAGTGATTCTAAATTATACTCTGGAAGCTGTCGCGTGCAGAGTAAAATTTAATAACACGTATCTGTCTATTTGCTCTCTGTACTGTCCTCCACATGGCCCCATTGATAGTGATGCTTTAAATTCACTAGTTGAACATCTCCCTGGGAATAAGTTAGTGTTGGGCGATTTTAACGCCCATCACTATCAATGGGGTAGCTTGAGGATCGATGGTCGTGGGGAGCAAGTAGCCGACCTAATACTACAGTCCAACCTCTGTCTTCTGAACGATGGTAGAGCGACTCGTGTAGATGATCGTACTGGTAACTTTTCGGCCATTGACTTATCTTTGGCCTCCCCTGGTATATATCCAGATCTCTCATGGGACCCTTACGACGACTCCTTGGGAAGTGATCATTTACCCATCTGTCTTTCTTATACACGCGACATCATTTCGGACCCTCCACCTCCAAAATTTAACTATAAGAAAGCAGATTGGGGATCCTTCTCAAGGATCGCCAATTTAGATATATCTGGGGAGACCATAGATGTCAAGGTCGAAAATATAACTACTTCCATATTACACGCAGCTGAGGCTGCTATTCCCAAGACTTCTACAGTTCATGCGAAGCATAGAGCACATTGGTGGACGCCGGATTGCCGACAAGCATTAAGAAAACGCAATAGGAGATACAGGATTTTTGATAGTCAGCCCACTGAGAAAAATTTTATTGCATACAAACAGGCACGGGCTGAGGCAAGGAGAATAATAAGAAGGGCCAAACGTGACTCCTGGCGGTCCTTTGTGTCCACGGTGACTCATACAACACCATTACGTAAAGTCTGGTCCACCATAAGAATATTAAATAATAAAGGCCCATATTTCCCAGTCACCACCCTTCAGGTGAATAATAACATCTATGACGAGCCCGTGGACGTTGCTAACATCCTCGCCAGGAGTTTTTCTCATGTAAGTAGCTCAGCCAATTATGACCCGCCTTTCCAACATCATAAACGCACGGCTGAGCTACAGATATTAGACTTTGCCACAGAAGACGTAAACTCCCCGTACAACCAAGAGTTTACGCTAGATGAACTGCTCCTTGCCCTTAAATCCTGTAAAGACACCAGCCCTGGACCAGACACCATCACGTACGGTATGATCCAGCATCTTAATCAGGACAACCTGATTAAGATGTTAGCATTGTACAATGAGATCTGGGCGTCTCGAACGTTCCCAAACTCATGGCACTTTGCGCACGTCATACCGATACTCAAAGAGGCTGGTCGTCTTATGAATCCCACTTCATTTCGTCCTATTGTGTTGACTTCTTGTCTATGTAAGGTCATGGAACGTATGGTTAACAATAGGCTTCTTTTTGTTTTAGAGTCGAAGAATTTGTTAAATGATCAACAATGTGGCTTCCGTAAATACAGAAGTTCACTAGATCATTTAATGAATTTGGAGCATTGTATTGCAGAGGCATTTGCCAATAAAGAATTCATGATAGGGGTGTTCTTGGACATCCATAAAGCCTATGACATGACATGGCGACACGGTATACTAATGAAGCTCTATGCTTATGGTTTAAGAGGAAATTTGCCTGTTTTTATTTCAAATTTCTTAAGGGACAGAACTTTCTCTGTCAAATTGCCCCGTAACGTAACATCGGATATATTTATCCAGGAAAACGGGGTGCCGCAGGGAAGTGTGCTTAGTCCTACCTTATTTAGTATTATGATCAATGATATTCTGTCATCAGCTCCCATCCCGAGGAATCTTAAATACTCACTCTACGCTGACGATTGTGCAATATGGCACTCTTCCCGTAATGCACAATTTTCGGCTGGGCGGATTCAAGCAGCCCTTGACTCCGTCCACCAATGGGCCTTGCAGTGGGGATTTAAGTTTTCCGTACGTAAGTGTGCCGCTATAGTTTTCACTAATCGTAACGTACCTAATTTGTGCTTAACTTTAGATAATCAGGCGGTACCTTTTCAAAATTCTGTAAAATTTTTAGGAATACATTTTGATCGTAGAATGAATTTTAAACTTCACGTTAATACTTTGCTTGCTCGTTGTGATAAACCGTTAAATGTCCTCAAGTACCTAGCGGGTACTACCTGGGGTGCCGACAGAAAATCTTTATTAATGGTGTATAAGTCCCTTATTCGATCGAAGCTAGACTATGGCGCACAGGTGTATGGCTCGGCATCCGATGCCACTCTGAAAGGATTGGATGTGTTGCAGAATAAATGTTTGCGAATGTGTCTTGGAGCTGTCCGGTGTACCCGTGTAGCTTGTATGGAAGTGGAGGCGAATGTGCCTCCCCTCCGTATTCGCCGTGACCACCTGGCATTTTCGTATGGACTACGAACATTAAGGAAAAGTAATATCGGCAATGTGGCCTGCACCCCCCTGCATCAATACCACCACCTACTGCGGGGGGTGCATCGGCCACTTGCCGCTCGCCTCCACTTACTGACTCAGGAGCTTGGTGTGGACCCCAGTGACTGTGACAAGTTGGTGCTTAAAAATATAGCGCCTTGGGAGCCACCCAGCTTTACAGTGGATGTATCATGGCTCCCAGCACCAAAGGCCAAGGCGCCGGAGGCGGAGGTCCACCACTTGTTTCGTAACATCATTGTTCGTCACTTGGGGTCCCATCAATTGTACACCGACGGCTCCAAGTCGAGTGAATGTGTGGGTGCAAGTGTGTGGTCGACTGAATGTGCCCTCAGGTATCGGTTGCCGACTCATACATCTGTGTTTACTTCAGAACTCTTTGCTATTGACAAAGCCATAGACTATGCTCTCAATTCTAGGCATGACTCATTTGTCATATTTTCAGATTCAAAATCAGCCCTTCAGGCAATTGCATCTTGTACTACGGACTCTCACGAGATCCAGGGCCGCATCGTTAATAAGTTGCATTCATGCAACAAGTCATTCACGCTGATCTGGGTGCCTGGTCATTGTCGTATCTACGGCAATGAGCAGGCTGACTTACTTGCAAAGTCGGCTGTAGAACTCGAGGAGACTTGGGACGTTCCTCGTGATCTACGGTGGAGTCTCTCTCTCGGAAAGGAATCAATAAATCTTCTGTGGCAAGGTCAGTGGACCAGACTAAATATTCCAACTTGTAAGCCGTACCTGGGCGACTGGGACACTGCCAACCGTCCCAGTCGCCTAGAAGAAAAAGTGTTGGCACGGTTACGGCTTAATGCCACCATTTTAACCCACATAAAACCATATATGGAAAGACGCTTCCCACCGCACTGTGACATCTGTAATGCGGTGTTATCTATCAGTCATATCATCCTGCGCTGTCGGCGATTTATTCGTGAACGCGCTTCACTTATAAATTACTGCGGCGCAGTAGACGTCCCCTTCACCCTTTCCACCATCCTGGGTGATGGGGACATTGTTATGACTGATAAATTGATGGCTTTCTTGAGAGAGACCGGACTGATCAGAGTGATGTGACTTTTTTACTGCGTGGTTATGGTTTTTATGAAGAGTAAATATGTATATATTGTAATATTAATTAGGGTTGACAGTTGACATATTTTAAATAGTTCCTCCTCCCACCGATCTATTTCTAATATTGATGTCCCCTGCATTAAGCCAAGTTCCTCGCCTGACAGTCACCAACTGATGAGTGCAAGTGTGCAATATAGGAAGGTATTGGGCACTTGCAGTCGATGGTGGTCTGCTGGGCGAGGTTCTTCATTTTCTGTACAAATTATGTAAATACATTATATTATCTTGCTTAAGTTATTCTAATTAGGGACGACAGTTGACGTATATGGAAATGTTCCTGACTCGTCTGGTTCCCTTTCATATATTGATGTCCCCTATATTAGGTTGTGCCTCGACTGACAGTCACCAGGTGATGAGTGCAGGTATGTAATGTAGAAAGGCATTACATATCTGCAGTCGATGGTGTTCTGTTAGTCGAGGTATTTTTACCATTAGTGTAGGTCTAGCTATTTGTCTCTGTAGGATTTAGTATAGGTTAGCGATTTGTCTGTTAGGTGATTAATTTTAGGGTCTTTAGATTAGTTTTACTTTATAATATAAGGTATAAAAATTAAAAAACCAAGAAAAAATTAAAAAACTAAAAATACAAAAAAAATTAAATAAGATTAAAATTATTATATATATATACTGTATATGTACGTTTGCATGAAAGTGTGTCTGTATGTATGCATAGAAGCGTGTGTGTGTGTGTGTGTGTGTGTGTGTGTGTGTGTGTGTGTGTGTGTATATATATGTTTGTATATATATGTATATATGTTTAAATGTATATACATATATATAGAAATGGCCTTAATAACCAGGGGCTTCGGCCCCAATGGTTGATAGGCGGGAAAAAAAAAAAAAAAAAAGCATTGATTGCCACTTAGATCTACTCCTCATTTTGTTCACATCTCTGTCCTCCCCTGTACAGTTATTATTATTGTGAGTGATCAGGAAGTCTCCAACCATCGAGCAGCTGTGTAATTTAAGTATAAGTGTTATTACATTTTTTCTTGTACTGTGTAGCATAAGGTGTTAATTCTTAGGCCTAGTGGGGTTTTTGTAATTCATATTGTCATCCAGTGATAATAATATTTTGTATCTGTAATACTATATCTTGCGTTAACTGAGCATTATCCAGTGTATTCTCATTTTATCAAGGCTGACTTAGATAAATTTACTCATGCTAATTTCGTGTTAATAGAGGCTATTGCAGTTAACCATATATTTAACCTGTTTTTTGCCATTACATTATCCTTATGAGTCCTGAATGTTATATTGTTAGTTTCAGCATTAAACTTTAACTTGTAATTTTACCTAACTCTTTTGTTTTGGACCTGGAACTTTATGGGACAGTAGTGATTTTTAGTATTCTCACTTAAAGTGTACATTATCTTTCTCTGTTACGCAACAATATATATATATATATATATATATATATATATATATATATATATATATATATATATATATATTGTTACGAACCAGAGCTGATGGCCTGGAGTTTTGGAGCCTTGAAACTCTCCTGACCATCTAGCAAACCCTTGACTTCCCGTGATTGGAACAGTCAACCCACCTAGCTACTCTCAATCTACTTTACAGAACGCCATCTCTCGATCTGATGGGTTCCCAGACGGGAACAGTCAACCCACCTAGCTACTCTCAAGCTACTTTACAGAACGCCATCTATCGATCTGATGAGTTCCCAGTGGTGTTCGTGGAGTTGGGTGCCTGACACATCAACTCATAGTTGATGTGTTGTGTGAACTTCTGTTGGAAGTCAGTTGACCTTGTGATCTCACTCCGGCTGGTTAGCTCCTGTGAGGGCAATGTTTGTCTCCAGCCCCTTGTGTTGACCTTCAGTGGACATTCCTGACTTCTTGGATCGTATGCTGGTGTTACAGAACGCGATACAATTAAGATAAGTGGGATTGGGCTGGGAATGGGCTTGGGGGGTGGCTTTTAATTTCTTTACTTACCACGTGTTTACTTTACTAATTTATTTTGCACAGTGAAGGAATATAATTGTATTATTCGTTATAGTTTTTGTTCTGCTTTACTAGTAATGGTTTGTCATGTGAAGTAACCGGCTTTTTAGTAATTGTCATAATTTTGTGGTATTGTAAATACATGGTGAGGGCTGTGTACTCTTTTGAGGATTGTTTTCTTATACTTTAGTTTCATTAAATCTAATCTAATTTGACTTTATTGGTTTAAATCCTCTAGCTAGAAGTAAAGTGATTAACCCCTGAAACAGAATTGCCAACCCGATAATATCTTGAACATTAGTGTTGTTCAATCAATTTGTGTTGATGGACCAAGTTTTCTGGGACGAAGGCCATATATATTTGTCAGTACAATGGATTTCCACTTGGTCCGTAACACAATGGCGACCTCGCCAGGATGCATATGAACTTGTGCTGGCAACTGTACTTCACTTAACCAATCCCTAGAGAAAATACTGTTGGAGCATACCGGTTAATTCTATGACTATGTTTTCTGGTTGAGCTTTTTGGGCGTTATTTATTTTGGCTAGTAATTTAAGAAATAATTTAATATTGCATTTGTTGGCAGAGACTACTTTTGCATTGTTTTCTTTAACGAGTGTTGGTTTATCTATATCCCTTGGCATACTAACTTAAAACGGCATTCCTCTTATTGTTTGATATAGGTTTGTGTTAGTATTATCATTTGATATGGATACCAGAAGCAAGGATAAGTGATTTGGTTATAACGGTTATACAAGGATTATGTAACAATCCTCACAGTCTAGAAATTCGAACTTCTTTTAATAATTAACCTCACTGTACACCCGGCAACAGTTCCGCCCGGGCCCCCCAGTAGCGAAATATAGTAGATGTGGCACTAGTGTGTGTGTTTGTTCATCTGTACATGCTCGAAAAATGTTCGGATCATCAACTCTCTCACTCCATTGTGAACGTGAATCGGCCTTTGAGTTCACTCCATAGATGGCGGTGTGTGGTTATGGGGGAGAGACGGGAGGTGAGGACGGTAGGTGGGTCGAAGTTGGGGGGGACGAACAGCTAGGTTGTTTGTATTGGACATGATTATAGTTTTCCCAATCATTATTGTGGATCATTTCACGTTACTGACACTTTGTATTCCTAACAACAATTAAAAAAAATGAAATATTGTTGCATTCCTACCCGTTACAATATATTCCACGATGATTGGATGTCCTCCATAACTTATTCCCCCCCCCTCTCTCTCTCTCTCAGGTCATCAAGTTTTTTTTTTTTTTTAATAACAGAACGGAGGAAGGAAAAACAAATGGGGAAAAAAAAAATAATCCATACACCAGATTACTGGTGTCCTCTATTCATGAAATATCTGTAACTGTTAGACTTGAACAGTTGTGGGTTGAAATTTGGAGGAAAACAACTCTGGGGAAGCAAGTTCCAGAGAGATGCAGTTCGGGGAATGAAAGAATTCTGATAGGCAGAAGTTCTGCAATATGGTTGAGTGACATTCCAGTCATGAGCGCTACCAGATGCCCGTGTAGCACGAGGGAAGGCATGGAGAGGTGGCACCATGGACGCAACTTCGTCTAAGCATATGCCAAAAAAATATCTGTAAAATAATGCAAGGGAGGCAACATTCCTTCTTACTTGCAGGGGAGGTAGTTTATATGTAATGGCAAGGTTGTTAATGATTCTAACAGATTTATTCTGAATTTTGTCTAGTTGTTTAAATGCAACCTCTCCACAACCATTCCACAAGGGTGAGCAATATTCAAGCTGAGAGTGCACATGACTCTTATAAATTATAGCTAACTGCTCATCAGCGAAGAAGTTACGGACTCTGTACAATAATCCAAGTTTCTTTGAGGCGGTTTTAGCAAGTGATCTGACATGAGAAGTCTAGCTGAGGGCACTGTTAAGTGATACACCAAGAATTTCAATACTTTTGAAGATGAGAATATTAGTAGCACTGAAGGTAATGTACCAATCTGGCAATATCTGTCTCTTAGTAAACTATATATATTTAGTTTTACTAGCATTAAAAGAGACAAGGTTGTTTTGTCCCTATTCACTGATTGTAGCTAGATCTTGATTTATGGAGATGGCTGTACAGAGTTGAGAGGTAGAGATATTAGACTTTGTAAGTGGATGTCTGAGTGTGAATGAACTATGTAGTGTTGAGTCATCTGCATATGAGTGAATGGGATTGTGAGTGACAGATAAGAGATCATTAATATGAACCAGAAATAGGGTTGGCACCAGAACTGATCCCTGCGGCACGCCGGTGTTAATTGAGTGGAAAGTCAAATATACATCATCTACTTTTACTCTTATTTTCCTGTCACTAAGATAAGAAGAAATCAAAGGAACAAAAGACGTTAGTCCATAGCAAGGGAGTTTGGACAGCAGGGAACGGTGCCATACTCTGTCGAAAGCTTTAGAGATATCAAGAGCTACTGCATGAGTTTCTCCAAAAAGATCAATTGATTGATGGATGGTATGAGTTAAGAGATTGAGTATGTCAATGGTGGATCTTTCGTGGCGAAAATCGTATTGTCTATCACTAATTAAGTTGTTGGATTCAAGATGTTTAACAATATGCTTATTAATTAAAGTTTCAAATACCTTACCAAGAGAAGATGTGACAGCTATTGGTCTGTAATTGGAGGGGTCAGACGAACTTCCTTTCTTCGGAACTGGGTGGATATTGGCTTCTTTCCATGAATTTGGGAATAAAGAAGTACGTATGCATAGTGTGAATAATTTAGCTAGGACAGAGGCAAGTTCAGGGGAACACTTTTTCAAAACATTTGGCGGAATTCCATCTGGGCCTGGAGCTTTGTTGGTGGGTAAATTGTCTAGGATGGATTTTACGAATCTTGTCTGTATATTAAGTGGGGCAATTTCGGGAGAATCAAGTTCCAGTACTGAGACATTCTGGCTGGTATCATCTATGGTAGAGTTTCTTGCAAAGGTACTAGCAAAGATATCTGCTTTCCCACGTGGGTCATTTGTAATATTGCCATCTGAAGATTTTAGTGGGGGAATGGAAGATGACCTGTTAAAGTTATTATTGAAAGAATTAAGAGTTGACCAGAATATTCTATTGTCATTGGGGTTGTTAAGTAGTTTTGATGCTTGCTTTTGAAGAAAGTTTGATTTAGATAGATTTAATACAGCTTTTGCATGATTTCTAGCAATTTTAAATTGGGAGAGTGATTCAGATGTTTTTGATTTTAAGTAAGAGTTATATGCTAATGACTTTTGTGCTGTTGCTCTGGCACAATTGCCATCAAACCATTTTGGAGAGTTTGATTTTTTAGTAAATTGTTGACTTGGTATGAATAAATCCATATCAGCTAGTATTAAGTCGCAAATGTGGGACTGGGTAGAATTGTTATCACTAGAGAAGAAAGACTGCCATGGAACATCAGCAATATAATTTCTAAATCCATCCCAGTCTGCCCTGTCAAAGTGCCATCGGGTCACCCTGACAGGTTCGGAATGGGGAGGTGTAGGAGGGTTAACTAATGAGGCTTTGATGAGATTGTGGTCAGAGGATCCAAGTGGTGACAGTACCTCTATCCTGTATTGATCTGGATTATTTGTCAAGAATAAATCCAAGAGATGGGCATTATGGTCAGGATTATCAGGTATTCTGGTTGGTTGCTTTACCAACTGGGTGAGATTAAACGATTCCGCAAACAGCTAGCATTCTAGACCAGCGTCGTCAGTCCGGGCAGAATGGAATAACCATTCAACATTGTGTATGTTAAAATCACCCAAAATGGTAATTTCATTGCCAAGGGCAAGGTCAAGGTTACTCAACTGAGTGGATATGGAATCAAATACACTGGGTTCCGAAGAAGCATTGGGGGAGCGATAAACTACACAGATATATTTGGTAATGTTTTGGCAATTTAATTTATATAATGAGTAATCAAAACTGGATGAAGTGAAGTTTAAAATAGTATCAACTGCATATTGGGATTTGATATAACAACAGGTGCCGCCCTTGTTTCGAAAGTTTGTAAGGAGATGGTAACCGGGAAAACAAAATGGAGATATATCGGTAGAGGGTGAGATTTGTGTTTCTGTGAGGAAAAGGGCCAAAGGGGATATGGACTGAAGGAAAAAATTAACTGAGTTTAAATTTTTGGTAAGGCCGCGGATGTTGGTAAAGAATAAGGCCGCACCGTCACCTCTTCGCCGACGAGCATTCCCGGAAATGGCAACAGTCGCTGCCGGCACAGTCGCTTGATGGCGACCAGGAGGACCCTGTGCCTCCAGCCCTACCCTGCCAGTGGTGGCAATCCGAGGTACCACCTCATTTGATTGTAAGATTGCAGCGGCCATTACTAAAGATGTGAATAAAAGGTGTGATATGTTGTGCGCATGTAGTGTGGTGTAGACAGTTGAAGGTAGAGGTATTATGAGTAATCAGTATATAGCATTATCAGCACAGATTAAAGAGGATTTGTCTTTTAATTAAAACTGCTGACAAAGGCCGATTCATGTTCACAATGGAGTGAGAGAGTTGAAGATCCGAACATTTTTCGAGCATGTACAAACGAACAAACACACACACTTCTGCCACATCTACTATATCTCGCTACTGGGGGGCCCAGGCGGAACTGTTGCCGGGTGTACATGTTCTGGCAGAAACACAAGTTGGTTTTTCTCAGTCATATAGAGGAATCTGTACTTTTTGTCTTCCTATCGACTCTGAGACAAGGTGTAACGCCTTGCTCTGTCTTCCCCTTAATGCTCGTCCAGATCTTCCCGTAACAGAATTAAAGCTTCGAAGACTCGTGAATTCTTGTCTACCTTTGCATAATAAATGCAGTCTAGGAGACCAAACAATCACCATTCTAATCCCTCTTCGGTAATCATAGCCATAAGTTGGATTAATTTCTTGGGATTGTTCCTATGAATTATTATGGTTTAGTTCAGTTTGAGCAAAATTACTGGAGGGTTTTGCTTAAACTCTCTGCCTTGCAATAGCAACGTGGTTGTATTGGTCATGTACACAAGTCTTACATCAAACTGAACCAGATTAATTCACTACTTTACATCAAATGCATTGCCGTTTTAGCTAGTCACTCCTAGGTAATAAGTATCCCATCACAGTATACTGATTGCCTGATCTTTTGTTCCTACTCTGGGTAGTTAAACGGCAACCTCTTTAACCTATTACATACATTTGTAATAATGGCTTTCCAAGTAAAAGACTTTTGTGAAAATCCAGATATAAATAAACTATGTGGTCATAACATAAGGAAAGAGGATTGGCGCTATATGGCCACTCATTCTGGAGTGGAAGTAGGCTTTGATGTTACTAAAGAAGTCAAAAAAAATTCAGTCCTGGAATATCTAGTGCAAAACAAATTACTTGGGCCTGAAGCAATAGAACTCCTCACTCCAATGGGTCTAGCTTCAGTTAGCAAACGCCAACAAGACCCTCCACTTACTCTAGAACCTTGGTCACCAGAGAGAATTTCCTTTGAGAGGGAGAAACTAAAACTAGAGGAAGAGAAATTGAAGTTTGAAAGGGAAAAGTTTACTGCACTCCAAAAGCAAGCTCCTTTCAACCCCTCCAAAAATGTCATTAGTACCTAGCTTCACTGAGGATGACCCTGATGGGTATTTTAGAATATTTGAAAAAACTGCTACGCATTTTGACTGGCCATAAACAGAATGGACTTGACTTATTCAAGGAAAACTGACTGGGAAAGCTGCAATTGTTTGCAAATCTGGACAATGCAGATGATTACAAATTTGTCAAGTCATCAATTTTGGCAGCTTATGCTATCTCAGTTGAAGGATAACGTAAAAAATTTCGTAATTATTTAAAACCTATACAGACCACATTTGTAGAGTTTACATATGAGAAGATTATCTATCTATATACCTAGGCTGCTTCCCCCAAGGAAAGGGAGATAGCCGAGACAGGACTACACACTCCCCATGTACTCATTCATTCAAACACATACATTCGCATCTTGGCCCCAAAGAGGAGAACGGACAGATCCTCACCGCACCACACCGCACAAGGGTCAACTGCGCAATGCAATCAGTGACATCCGCAGCATGGCCCGACAGCAGAACTGGTTTACCCCTGCCACATCATAACAGACCCATCCCCTTACCCACACCTGACCTGACTAGCTGATCAGACAAAATGGGGGAGAATATCCCCTCAGGGCTGCATCATCACTTATTTATTCACAATTTCTCTCCATTTATTTCTGTCACGCACAGCCACTCTTCCTTGCTCAACAGACATCCCTCTTGCATCCAGCGCTCTCTTCACACTGTCCATCCATCCTATTCGTGGTCTTCCTTTCAGCCTTACATCTCTCACATCAGATCTAGTTATCTTTTTCACCAATCGCTCATTATCCATTCTCTCCATATGCCCAAACCATCGCAACACCCTCTGCTCAACTTTACCAGCCATCTCCCGAACAACTCCAGTTCTCCTTCGCACTTCATCATTTCGCACTCAATCCATACACGTCACTCCACACATACTCCTTAGACAGCTCATCTCCATTACATTCAAACTTTTCCTCTCTGTTACACCCATATTCCATGTTTCAGCCCCATATAACGCAGTCGGTACCACAACACCCTCATACAGCCTTCTCTTAACATCCATTCTAAGCGAACGACATCTAAACCTTTTTTTCATTCCTCCCAGCACCTTTCCTACTTCATTTATTCTAAACTTCACTTCTGCATCTATTCTTCCATCCACAGCAACAAGTGACCCTAGATATTTAAAACACTCTACCTCCTCAAGCAACTCTCCATTCAAAACTATATTCATCCCCCTACCATCTACCAACCTCGTACACTTCATCACTTTACTCTTATTCTCATTTACTTTCAATTTCCTCCTTTCACACACCCTTCCAAACTCCTCTACCAACTGTCTCAATCTCTCCTCTGAATCAGCCACCAGTGCAGTATCATCTGCAAATAGCAGCTGCTTCAGATTCCACTCTCCATCATCAACATTCACCAGACTCAGACCTCCACCTAAAACTCTTGCATTCACCTCCTTTACATTACCCTCCATGTAAATATTAAACAACCAAGGCGACATCACACATCCCCGTCGCAGCCCCACTCTCACGGGAAACCAATCACTCACACCATTTCCCACTCTTGCACACGTTCTACTATTTACATAAAAACTTTTCACCCCTTTTAGTAACCTACCATCAAGTCCATACAATCTTAAAACAGTCCACAAAGCCTCCCTATCAATTCTATCATACGCTTTCTCTAAATCCATAAATGCCCAAACACATCGTTGCCTTTTGCTAAATACTTTTCACACTCTTGTCTCACAGCAAACCCCTGATCCACGCATCCCCTCCCTCTCCTAAAGCCACACTGCTCATCACCAATCACTCCCTCTGTACCCTCTCTAACTCTCATAATTAACACTCTACCATACACCTTACCTACAACACTCAACAGACTTATACCCCTAAAGCTAGTACATTCATGCTTATCACCCTTGCCTTTATACAACGGGACCACACAAGCACTTGCCCAGTCAATTGGCACCATACCTTTCACAAAGCACACATTCAACAATCTTACTAACCAGTCAACAATAGTCACTCCACCACCCTTCAGGCATTCCACAGCACACCCATCCATACCTGCAGCTTTTCCTGTTTTCATCTCCTTTACTGTCTTCTCCACTTCCTCCTTCATGGTAAAAGAAACATTAAGCTCTCCCAACACATTTATTCCTTGCACCCTTCTATCCGCCACAATCTCAGCCACCCTTTCCTCCTCTACATTTAAGAATCTTTCAAAATACTCTGCCCATCTCTTCCTTACTGTATCCATCTCAATTAACATCCTTCCATCCTCTGCTTTTACTCGTTCTTCCTTCTCAGACTCTCCCTTTCGCACCTTTTTCACCTCCTTCCAAAACATTTTCTTATTCTGTAGAAAAATCTCTGTCAGCCGCCTACCCCACCTCTCATCTGCTGCCACTTTAGCATCACGCACAGCCCTTCTCCCCCTATTCCTCTTTTCCTTATACTTTCATATGACATCTCATCCTTCCTCTGCAGCCACACTTCATATGCACATCTCTTCTCAGTAACAGCCATACTTACTTCCTTGCACCACCATTCACTTCCTTTTCTTACACCACCACCCACACGTCTCACACCACACACCTCTTCCGCATGCCCCACCACAGCACTCTTAAACAACTGCCATTCCTCCTCCACACTGCCATTTTCCCGATCTTTCACTGCGTTCCACTCATCTTTCAATTTCTCCTGATACTCTATCTTTTTCTCTCGTTTATCCAACTCACTCACTTTCAAAACCTCCCTGCCACACCTAACCCTCCTAGCTCTCACCCATCTCTTACCTACTCTCAACTTTCCCTCCACCAGGTAGTGGTCAGACATACCTCCACCCTCCCGTCTCAGAACTCTCACATCCAACAATCTTCCTATGACATTCCTAGACACAACCACATAGTCCATCAAAGCTCTATCAACAACCCTTCCACCCTCCTGTCTCACCCATGTATACTTATAAATATCTTTCTTCTCAAACAGCGTATTTCCAATCACCATCTCTCGCTCAACACACATCGCTATCATTCGTTCACCATTTTCATTTCTTCCAGGCACACCATGCATACCAACTACACCTTCAACTACTACATTTTTCACTCTAGCATTCAGATCTCCCATCATTACCACATTGACATTCGCTCCCAAACTCTGCAGACACTCAACATCATTCCAGAAAGACTCCCTCTCTTCTTCATCCCTTTCACTACCAGGCCCATATGCACTCACAAACACCCACAACTCATGTTCAAATTTTGCTTTCACCCACATCAGTCTCGATGACACCTCCTTCCATTCAATCACACACTGCTGTACTATCGGACTCGCCAACAAGGCCACACCTTCTCTTGCCTTCCTCTATCAACACCTGACAATCTTCCATTCACACTTCCAAACATAGACTCACCCTTCCCTTTCATCTTCGTTTCACTCAAAGCTAACACATCCAACTTTCTTCTCACAAACATTCTCCCAATCTCCTCCCTTTTAGCCTCAATCGTACTACATCCATGCACATTCATAGACCCAATCTTCAGGGTACGGGGATAACTCCTTTTGAAGACTTGAAGAATTTAATTGTGCTAGAAGAATTTAAAAGGAGGTTGCCATTTAACATCATGGTACACGTGGAGGAAAAGAATGAAACTGATGTAATGAAAACTGCTCAGTTGGCCGATTCCTATACTATTCTCCAAAAGACACATGGGGTTCAGGAGAAACAGAAACCAGCTGACTCTAAGTCCTCCTCTAGGAATGGTGTTGAGTCATGGGATGGTAAACATTGTTACAAAGTCTGACTGGCGTAGCTATTGCAAACAATCGGGTCACAACTAGGGTTGTAAAATTCCCGGGAATTTTGAACTCGGAAACTTCCCAGGGGAATTTTGGGAATTTATTGGAAATGTTGGGAATATTCGGGAATTTTCGGGAACTTTCAGAATGTTTTGAACGCCTTAAAAATTATAAAAGAAAAGAGATGGCCCCTTATTCCTGAGGAGAATTAAAAGTCATGTGTAAAGAAAAATGTTTATTTCAATCCAAATGTAACTTCCTAAGCTTTAGATAACCTTATCTCAAAATGTGTGGCGTTATTCAGTATGTAAGCTGAAAACCTTGTTTGTAAACTAAAATTTTACTCAAAACTGGTACCTTACAGTAATATGTAAGCAGAATAAGAAAGCAAAACTTATCATTAATTATCACCGGCTATGCCATGCAAGTTAGAACAATAGAGCAGATTGTCTCAGTTTTTCACTACATTTATTTCTCACTTTGTTGTTCGGTAACTTCGGTTTCCTCTGAATCAGATGACACTGAATCTTCCATCACTTCACTGTCTGAATCCATTTCACTGGTGCAGTTGGTTAAATTTTTCTCGTCCATGTCATCTTCAAACAGTTTGAGATTATCACGAATGGCCACCAACTTTTCCACTCGATCATTGGTAAGTCTGTTTCGCAGTTTGGTGTGTGTATTTCCATACATAGACCAGTTTCTCTCTGATGAAGCGGATGTCGGCGGTATCTGTGAGAGAATACTTGCTATTGATGATACTGGTTCCGAGCTGCAGAGCCCTTTCCACCAAGTTGCTTTTGAAACATGCACAGCTGACTTCCAGACACCATCTGATTTCCAAATACCATCTTTGGCACGAAATTTTGCCAGGCTTCCCATCACTTCACCAACGTCAAGTTTCATATGAATGGCCATAGATGATATGACAGAATATTCACTGCCAACTTGTTCTTCATCAATGTCTTGTCCTTGGCGCACAGGATCAAGGATGTTTGCTGCTGCATGTATTGGCTTTATGCAAAACTGCATTCGGTTCTCAGTATATGTCGTCACAGATGCCTCTTCTGATTGGAGTAAAGGCGATGAAGGAAGAGCTGCAGTTATTTTCTGCTTCAATCCAGCAAAAAGACGTGGTACATCTGAGAGCACTGCATCATTTTTTTCTATTTCCTGGATAGCAGAGGCAATAGGCTCTAGAATGGCCAGTGAGCTACTTACACGCACCCAGAAAACTTCGTTGTCTAAAATCAACTTGCGTATGTCCTTATCTACACTGAGACTTTCCAGATGACCAACTCCTGCAAGGCCTCTTTCCCTTCAGTTAGACTGTTCAACATCAGGACTATGCCTCCCCACCTTGTTTTACTTGGAAGTTTAAGAGATGAGTTTTTGCCTTTGAGTTTTTGCTGAGAGGAAAAAGTTGAAGACTGTATCTAATTGATATATATATATATATATATATATATATATATATATATATATATATATATATATATATATATATATATATATATATATATATATATATATATATATATATATATATATATATATATATATATATAATCTCCCTAAATTGCTTTACTTATTAATACACAGAAAATTTTGTGAAAAATGTGAATATTCCCGAAAATTCCCAAAATTCCCGGGCCCTGAAAATTCCCGGAAAGATTCCCTGGAAAGTTTCCATTTTCCCGGAAACTTTCTCACCCTTTGCAACCCTAGTCACAACATAGAAAAATGTCTTCATCCAAACTGTAGAAAAGCAAAACCTAACCAGTCTCGAGGAAATACTACCGAACCCTCTAAAACTAAAACGGTTGCTAGTGTCTAATTCCCATACTTCTGGAGATCCTTTCTTAGGTTTTAAGTCCAGGGGAACAGTTTCTCTACAGCCAGGTGTAAAAGAATTCCCATCACCATTCTCCGGGATACTGGAGCTTCTCAATCCATCCTCTGTTAAAAGAGCCTTCCTGGTGTCGAGAAAGGCTTCACTGGAGACTTTTCTTCTTTCCTTAACCTACCTATGGCGGAAGTTGTGTTGGACTGTGATTTGGTGAAGGGGAAAGTTAGGGTGGCAGTGGAGACTGGTGATTTGCCTCTTGAAGGAGTAAATCTCATTCTTGGAAACGACTTGGCAGGAACTAAAGTAATATCAAATCCCATGGTAGTAACTTGCCCCTTAACTGAAAGTCCTACTGCACAATTGGATGTTAATCAACCGCATATTTTTCCTGTGTGCAATCACACGATCTCAGAGCAAGGTACCCAAACCACAACCTAATACTCTAAAGATCCCCTCTGACCAGTTACATGCAAACTTAATCTCTCGTGAGAATTTGATTGCAGCTCAAGAACTTGACACCTCCTTAGCTAGGTGCAGGAACTTAGCTGCTGAAAGTAAGGAGTCTTGCAAGATACTGGGTTTTATTATATGAACGGTGTCCTGATGAGGATTTACAGACCTCCAGAGTTGAAGGGGTTGGACACCTGGTCTGAGGTACATCAAATTGATTCCAAAATCGGTGAGAATGTCCTTATTAGAGCTCGCTCATGATGGATTATCTGGTCACTTAGGAATCCGTAAGACCTACAAAAAGCTTCTCTCACTATTATTGGCCAGGGTTAGAGCAGGATGTTACAAACTTCGTAAAGTCTTGTCACACCTGCCAAACAGTTGGCAAACCAAATCAAAGCATCCCTCCAGCTCCCCTGAAACCCATACCAGTATTGTCTGAACCTTTTGAAAAAATTATTGATATTGTAGGCCCTTTACCCCACCCACAAAGAAGGGCAATAAATATCTTCTGACAGTCATGTGTTCATCCACTCGCTACCCCAAGGCCTACTCGCTTAAAAACATCAGTGCTAAGAACATCAGTAGATGTCTTCTAAATCTGTTTGTCTGTGGGATTTCCCAAAGTGATCCAACGTGATTCTCACCAGTGATCTTTTCAAACAAGTCCTTAAAATATTACAAATTAAACAACAAATAGCCTCTGCTTATCATCCCATGTCTCAAGGCTGCCTTGAACGTTTCCATCAGACTTTCAAGGGAATGTTAAAGAAATATTGTGCTGGGGCACAAGCTGATTGGGATGAAAATATCAATCTCCTACTGTTTGCACTTAGAGAAGTACCACACGAGTCTCTTGGGTACTCCCCATTTGAACTATTATATGGTCGTCAAGTGAGGGGTCCCTTAAAAATCCTAAAGGATGAATGGTTTAAGGAGAAATTCCAGTCCAACATGTCTGTAGCCCAATATATTAACAAATTAAAGGAAAAAATGTCCAAAGTTAGACAGGTAGCTAGAAATAATCTCGTCAAGTCCCAAAAGAACATGAAGTTGAGGTATGACAAAACCACTAAACTGCATAAATTTTCTCCTGGTGACAAAGTATTAATGTTCCTCCCTATACCTGGCAATCCTCTGAAAAGTAAATATTCTGGTCCCTACCTGGTAAGTCAATAAATTTCTGATCATAACTATGTAGTTTGTACACCTGACAGACGTAGGGATATTCAACTAGTACATGTCAACTTGCTTAAGCCCTATATTGATCGGAAGGTAGAGGAGGACTTAACGAGTGGTCTCCCATTTTGTAATATATCTGCGAATACAGAATCTGTTGATACATCCAAGGTCAACCCTTCTACCCATTATACAGATGTATTTGAGGACCAAGAATAGGAAGTTGCTGAAATTCCTTCTCTTAAAGTAAACCCTAAGAACAGTGAGATTCTGGCTAATCTTGATGACAGCCTTTCATATCTAGGTGAGAAGCAAAGGTCTGACATTGCAACCCTACTGTGGGATTATCCAGAGGTAACTTCTGATCTTCCTAGTTCATATATAAATTTGCATGATGTCTAGATTGAAGCAGGTGTACCGACAATCAGACAACCAGCCTACAGAGTTAGCCCTCTAAAGTGTGAAGCCATGAAGAAAGAGATAGATTTTCTATTGGAACATAACCTGGCAGAACCCAGTTGCTCACCTTGGGCTTCACCCTGTCTCTTAGTCCCTAAACCTGACGGTAGTCTCAGATTTTGCACTGATTATAGGAAGGTGAATGGGTCACCAAGCCAGACTCCTATCCACTTCCTTTGATGGAAGAACTGATAGATGATGTGGGTCAGTCAAAATATATCACCACTATTGACCTGCAAAAAGGCTACTATCAGATTGGATTAACGGAAAGGGCTAAAGAGATATCTGCCTTCATAACACCGTTTGGGTTATTCCAATACAAAGTCATGCCTTTTGGCATGATTAATGCCCCTGCGACATTCCAAAGGGCCATTAACCATACCATTCATGGGCTTAAGGGTACAAAAGCATATCTAGATGATCTGGTGATAATTTCAGAGAGTTGGGAGGAACATCTTGAGAGACTGCAAGCCCTTTTGTCCCGTCTAAGAGCTGTGGGCTTCACCATCAACCTATCAAAGTCCACAGTTGGGAGTGCTACAGTGACCTACCTGGGCCATGTTGTTGGGAGAGGACAAGTCAGACCTAAAGTCGCCAACGTGGAAGCTATCCTTTCACTTCCCACTCCTACAACTAGGAAAGCTCTATTAAGATTTTTGGGTATGGCGGGATTCTACAGGAGATTCTGCATTAACTTTTCAATCATAGCCTCCCCTCTTACTGATCTTGAAAGTCCCAAAGTCCCTTTTGTATGGACAACTGAATGTGACGAGGCATTTAAAAGCCTAAAACACTTGCTTTCATCCCATCCAGTTCTGAAAACTCCTAATCATACTTATTTCATTTATACTTACGCTAGATGCAAGTGGTTGTGGTGTGGGTGCAGTGTTGCTAAAAAAAGATGAATATGGCTATATGCTACCAGTGTCTTACTTTTCAGCCAAATTAAAGAAACACCAGAGACACTATTCAACAATTGAGAAGGAGGCACTGGCTTTAGTATTGGCTCTAAAAAGGTTTGAATGTTACCTCTACCTTCATCCACATGTAATAACAGTATACACTGATCATAACCCACTTGTATTCCTACAGCGCATGCAAGATAAGAACCAGCGTATCTTGAGG
>NC_136977.1:35632913-35652913 GCF_032717465.1 Coenobita brevimanus
TGTTACATAACCGAAGATTTCATCATCCTTTGTGTAATTTTTTACGCACAGTTGCTGCATGTTTGATCACGAGCGTGTTCGGCCTCAGTCCCCCCCTTCTACCGTTATAGTAGAGTAAGTCGTTCTCTCTGTTATTCAGAGCGGGATTTTCAGCTCTTTGTCCCCTATGGCTTCAATAGCGCGTCCTTCTTACAAGTTGTATCAAGCTCTGCTGGCCCCTATATAATGAGCTCAGTCTTTGCATCATTGCCACTTAGATCTGCTCCTCATTTTGTTCACATCTCTGTCCTCCCCTGTACAGATATTATTATTGTGAGTGCTCAAGAAATCTCCAAACATCTAGCAGTTGTGTGTAATTTGAGTATAAGTGTTATTGCATTTTTTTCTTGTACTGTGTTGCATAAGGTTAATTCTTAGGCCTAGTGAGGTTTTTGATTAATGCTGGGTTTTATGTCAGTCATTTTTTATAATAGTTTGTATCTGTAATAATTTATCTGGCATTCACTGAGTATTATCTGGTATCTCATTTTATCAGGGCTGACATAGATAAATTTACTCTTGCTAATTTCGTGTTATTAGAGGCTATTGCAGTTAACCATATATTTAACCTGTTTATTTGCCATTACATTATCCTTATGAGTCCTGAATGTTTTGTTGTTAGTTTGAGCATTAAACTTTAACTTGTAATTTTACCTAACTCTTTTGTTTTGAACCTGGAACTTTACGGGACAGTAGTGATTTTTTTAGTATTCTCAATTAAAGTGTACATTATTTTTCTTTGTTCCGTAACATAAATTTGGCGACCTCGCCTGGATATTCAGGATATTATCGTAAGGATATTGCTTGATATTTTGTGACTGTTATTAATTATATCTACTATTACTATACTTGATGAAGCCAAAGGTTTTTTGTCAAATGTGCAAACAGTGTGTGATGTAGAAAACAGAACAAAGAATGAACTTAAGCTGGTTGCTCAACAATTGGGAATTGCTGTTCGCTCTTCATCATTCTAAAGATCAAATGAGTTGACATGATTAATGAAAGTTTATTTAATGTAACTCCTCCAAATGAGCAAACGCAGATCGAATTAATAAGTTACAGCCAGTTCTGCAGTGAGTACAAGGCTAAGGAGGTGGGAGGCTCAAAGTTAATGAGGCAAATGCTCGTATTCAAGAGGCACAGGTACAGGCTCAGGCACAAATTGAACTTGCCAGGGATTCAGGCAGACCATGAGTATCATATGAAACAAGGTGGAACTGGGATCATCTAGCTCTGATGATTTTGATGTGGGCTAAAAATGCTAAACTTGTCCCTCCTTTTAATGAATCTGATTTAACAAAGTATTTTCAGTTGTTTGAGAGGGTAGCTACAGGTTTTAAGTTGGCCCATGGAGTATTGGCTTTGTGTACTCCTTCAAACTGTTCTCACCGGTAAAGCTCAAGTAACTTGTGCATCTTTGCCTCAAGATCTGTCTGATAATTATGATGTAGTTAAGAGCTTGATTCTTCTAAGGCCTATGAGCTTGTTCCTCGAAGCCTATAGAGTAAAATTTAGGACAACTTATAAGCAAGATTAGCAATCCCATGTTGAGTATGCAAAAATTCAAAGAAGTATCTAATAGATGCAGTGGTTTTCAATTCTAAGAACAGGATTCTGATTTTGACAAATTTAAGCAGATGATTTTGCTGGAGGACTTCAAAAGGTGTATTAGTAAAGATGTAAAGCCTATATCTTGATGAGAGAAGAATAGATAATTTGTCTGATGCTGCAGTTTTAGCTGATGAATATGTTCTCACTCACAAGAGATATTCTAAAGAAAAAGGTTGAGAGTAAGTAATGTTTCAGTTCTACTCAGAGTACAGGTAACAGGAAAGAGAATAAGGATGATGTTTCTCAGGAAGTAAATACCAGCTTCACCTCTAGATTTCAGAAATGTAAATGTACTTATTGTAGTAAGCTTGGTCATACTACGGAGAAATGTTTCAGGAGACAGCGTGATGTGAACAAAAAAGGAGTCTTTAAATGATTCAGTCAATTGGTCTAGTGCCCACTCTTGAGAGTTCCCAGAATTCTTTAACTGAGTTAACTGAACCTGCTTTGAGGGGTAACTTAAATTCTCATGATGGAGCTCCTCTTTTGAGCAGTAACGTGGGTGACACTCTCAAGATTTCATGTGCTAATTTCCTGTCTGATGGTTTTGTCAGTCCTCTGGACAGTAATGATTGAGAAAATCAGTTCAAATATATCGTGATATGCAGCGGTGCTTGCCAATCCCTTTATGCTGACCAGTGTTCTAGGGCTCTTAATGTTAATTCCTCTGATGAAACTGTAATCTTACAAGGTGTAGGGGGAATAATTACTTCTCCTTGTCCCTCTTGTGCAGAGTGAATATAGAGAGTCTGGTTTTGTTAATGGTTCCGTTATGGTTGGGTTGGTTGGAGACACTCCCAATGTCAGGTGTAACTTTCTTACTTGGAAATGATATTGGTGGAAGTCAAGTGTGTCCAGCTCCTCAGTTGTCTAGTGAGCCAGTGGCTGCGTCCCAGGATTGTGATGTCCCTGATGTGTTCCCTGCATGTGCTGTCACTAGGGCTAAGTCTAAAGTTACTGGTGATTTAGAGGATAATGATGATGATGATCTTATCCTAGCTGACACTTTTCTTGCTAATTTGGACCACTCACCAGATGAGGCAGTACCCCGTAGTGTTGATAATTTGTCTCGTCAAGAGTTGATCGAGTTGCAGGTTGCTGACCCTGAGTTGAAAGGTCTAGCTAACTCTGCTTGCAGTGAGGAAGAGTCAGCCGGTGTTTCTACTTGTTATTATATAAAGTCAGGAGTACTTATGAGGAAGTGGAGACCCCCAACAGCATCAGCCGACTGTGAATGGGAGGTTGTACACCCGAAAGCACTAATTTCTCCTCCCTAGTAGCCGGAGTCGCGGCCAGTGAGCGACCAGGCGATCGACCATCCCACACCCTCCACCCCTACCCCAGCCCCAGCATAAAAGTTGTTGCTTAGATCTGGAACGGCAAAAGCTGATGATGTTACAATGTGTCATGACTGTTTTTATAGACAATCAGAATCAGTAGGGGTAATTCAATAAGGGTATTTAGTGTATAAGACTGTACTGTTATCCCCAACGTATGAGAAATCGGCACGAAAAATGGAAAGAAGACTCTATATTGTATTATATTGCTATTGTCTATATATTTCGCCGTCTTATATTATAATGTTACAAATAAGTATAGTATAGTTAACCGCACTACTGTTGCAAGATATGGTGCCTTCTCTCATCCAATCTCGCTCCAATTTCACCTCCACCACCCTTCTCTCTTAGAGTTCCTATCTCCACTCAAATGCCTCTCTTACTCTCTCGTCTTCCACCCCTAGCCTTTGTTAACCAACATAACCACGATAATGATGAAATGATCCATCAGGTATTGATTATATTATCATACACCTCTATTTTAAGCACCAACAAATCAATAACATACAATACTTCGGTATATCTGCCAATTCTTTCATCCTGTTGTAAGCTGTTACATGACATACACACTGCAAGTTGGACCTTGTGTTACAAGGACATACGGCTGTTTATCATTAACACAGGTTATGTGTGGTTTTGGACGTCCATTAATTCATAGTATAACACATTGGCGAATTTAAGCCTTACATTATAAACGCGTAAGGTTTATGTTCCTGTCATTACTGGATGAACGACACGAATCAGGAATCAGTTCTGATGAAACACAAACTCTCTGCCTTAACGAAAATATTCCGACCTCATGTCACAACGGTGACACAATGTCATTATGTTTGACAATATGTGGATCTGTCATATACATAATGACACTGTGTCACTCTTGTGACAAGAGGTCGGAATATTTTCGTTAAGGCAGAGAGTTTGTGGTTCGTCAAAGCTGATTCCTGAATCGTTTCGTTCATCCAATAACGACTGGAACATAAACCTTACGTGTTTATAATGTAAGGCTTAAATTGCCACGTTAATATGAATTAATGAATGTCCCAAACCACACGTAACCTGTGTTAAAGATAAACAACTGTATGTCCTTGTAACACAAGGTCCAACTTGCAGTGTGTATGCCATGTAACAGATTACTACAGGATGAAATAGTTGGCAGAAATACCGAGGCATTGTATGTTATTGATTTGTTGGTGCTTAATACAGAGGTGTTTGATAATATTGATGTGATCAGTACCTGAAAGATCATTTCATCACTATCTTTGTTATGATGGTTAATAATGCGTGGGAGTGGGGAATGAGAGGGTAAGAGAGGCTTTCAGTGGGGACAGGATCCCAAAGAGAAGGGTGGTGGAGGTGGGAATGAGAATGGATGAGAAAATACATCTTCCAGCAGATACTGTTCACCATGCTACACTTATCTGAAACATCATAATATAAGGGGTAAGTATATAGTAAGTATATAGACAGTAACACAATACATTGTAAGTCTTCTTTCATTTTCGTGCCATTCTCATATGTTGTGGATAACATCACAGTATTACACATTAAATACCTTTACATACTTACCTCTACTGGTTCTGACTGTCGATAAAAACAATCATGACACATTGTAACATCACCAACTTTGGCCGTTCCACATCTATTCAGCAACGCTTACAATGAGGTTGGGGGTAGGGGTGGTGGGAGTGGAGTGTTCGATAGCCTGGTCGCTCACTGGCCGCGATTCCGGCTACAAGGGGAGGGGGGGGGGGAGAAATTAGTGCTTTCGGGTGTACATCAAGTTGTCATCCCTCGTGTTTGTAGGCAGGATATCATTAGTGGCTCATGATTCCAGTTTGGCAGGACACCTTGGAGTGAGAAAGACTGTGGCACGCATTTTGAAACACTTCTACTGGCCAGGTACGAGTATCTTCAGAGATGTTTCCTGGTATTGTAAGTCTTGTCACACCTGTCAAGTTATGGGGAAGTGTAATCAGACCGAAAAGGTTGCACCTCTAGTTCCCATTCCTCCTTTTGAGGTGCCTTTCACCCGTGTGTTGGTGGATATTGTGGGCCCTCTTCCTAAGACTTCTTCAGGATTTTCTTATGTGTTGACCCTGATTAATATGGCTACTCGTTATCCTGAAGCCATTCCACTTAGAAATATCTCAGCAAAGAACGTGGTTAAGGAAATGCTAGGGTTCTTCACCAAGTTTGGTCTGCCCAAGGAGGTACAGTCAGACCGGGGAAGTAATTTCATGTCAAATGTTTTCAAGCAGTCTCTGAAAGAGTTGGGCATCACCCAGATCACGTCTTCAGCTTACCATCCCCAAACCCAAGGAGCGTTGGAGAGATATCATCAAACACTCAAATCGATGCTCAAGAAATACTGTTTGGAACATCAGAAAGACTGGGATAAAGGTCTTCCATTCGTTGTGTTTGCCGCAAGAGAATCTCCAAATGAATCACTGGGCTTCTCACCTTTTGAACTACAGTTTGGCCATGAAGTAAGAGGACCTCTTAAGTTACTCAAGGAATGCTGGCTGTCAGAGGAAGATGACGTCAACCTGCTGGAGTATGTGATGAAGTTCAAAGAACGGCTGTCCACTGCTTTACAGCTGGTGAGAGAGAATTTAGGAGCTGCTCAGGAGAAGATGAAGACTTGGTATGATAAGAAGTCCAGGTTACGCCACTTTCAGCCAGGAGATCAGGTTTTGATTCGGCTACCAGTGCATGGGCAACCTCTTCAAGCCAAGTTTAGTGGTCCTTATTTCGTGGAGAAGAAACTCAGTGATGTCAACTATGTCATCACCACACTAGATCGTAGATAGAACAAGCAACTTTGTCACATCAACATGCTAAAGTTATATCACAGGCAGGACGAAAATAACCCAGTCTGCACTGTAGCTGTTCCACCCGAGTCTGCAAGTGAAGTTCTACCATGCAGCATGAGCCTGAGTGATAGTTTGGGGAAGAATCCTGATATCACGAATGATCTCCAGACTAAGCTTTCTCATCTAGCTCCCGAGGAAAGGCAGGAGTTTTCGGCATTACTGGAGGAGTACCCACAAGTGTTCCGTGCCACTCCAGGAAGAACCACTGTGTTGATGCATGATGTCGATGTTGGAGACGCAAAGCCAATTAAACTGCTTCCTTACCGTGTGAACCCAGTGAAAGTTCCTCTCATCCAGAAGGAGCTTGGCTACCTGTTGGACCACAAGATATTGAGCCATGTCAGAGCGAGTGGAGTTCTCCTGTCACTCTAGTCCCTAAGCCAGGTGGGTCACAGCGGCTTTGCATCGACTACAGACTTGTTAATCAGATAACCAAAACAGACACTTACCCTCTCCCTCGCGTGGAAGATTGCATAGACAAGATCGGAAAGGCTAGGTACCTAAGTAAGTTTGATTTGTTAAAGGGATACTGGCAAGTACCTATGACTGAACGTGCTAGGGAGATCTCATGTTTTGTAACACTAGGAAAGACTTTTGCATGTTCTGTAATGCCATATGGTATGAAGAATGCACCAGCCACATTTCAGAAGCTCATGAATGTTGTAACAGAGGGTTTGGCAGGGTGTGTTGTTTATATTGATGATGTATTAATCTTCACTGACAACTGGAAAGATCACCTATGCCATGTCAGGAAATTTCTTGAGCGTTTGGTTCAGGCTAATCTTGTAACTAATTTATCAGAGTGTGAGTTTGGTCAAGCTAAAGTTCAGTACCTTGGGCACATAATTGGTGATGGACATGTGGCACCACCAGGAGCTAAGGTTCAGGTTATAAGTGATCTTCCCAGACCTAAAAGTAGGAAAGAGCTACAAAGATTTTTGGGAATGGTAGGTTATTACAGGAGATTTGTTCTTAACTTTTCAATTCTTGTATCACCACTTACAGACCTACTGAAAAAGGGAGTTAAATTTGTCTGGACCGATAACTGTGAATCCTCTTTCAGCAAACTTAAAGCTATCCTATTAAGTCAGCCAGTGCCCGCTACTCCAAATTTTGCTAAGCCTTTTAAGATGGCTGTTGACGCAAGTGATACAGGAGCTGGGGCTGTTTTGCTGCAAGAGGATGATCAGGGTATTGAACATCCTGTATCTTATTACAGTAAGAAATTCACTCCACCTCAAAAGAACTACTCAACTATTGAGAAAGAGCTTTTGGCCTTGATTTTGGGTTTACAGCATTTTTCATTTTATTTGTGTTCTGGTTTTGACTCCATAGTCATTTATACCGATCATAACCCACTGAAATTCCTTAGTAAGTTTAAAGATAAAAATCAGAGATTGACAAGATGAAGTCTACTTCTTCAGGAGTATTCATTAGACATACAACATGTCAAGGGGAAAGAAAATGTTATTGCAGATTGCTTATCTAGACTTTAGACAGATTGTTTTAGAGTAATAAGAAATTTCCTTTGTAAATTTCTTTTTCTTTGTGGGGAGGTGTTACATAGCCTATGATTTCATCATCCTTTGTGTAATTCTAACGTACAGTATGCTGCATGTTTGATCACGAGCGTGTTCTACCTCACTCCCCCCCTCCTCCCTTATAGTAGAGTAAGTCGTTCTTTCTGTTGTTCAGAGCAGGAGTGTTAACTCTGTCCCCTCTGGCTTCATTTGCGCGTCCTTCTTACAAGTTGTATCAAGCTCTGCCACCCCCTATATAATGAGCTCAGTCTCTGCATTAATGGCCACTTAGATCTACTCCTCATTTTGCTCACATCTCTGTCCTCCCCTGTACAGTTGTTATTATTATGAGTGCTCAGGAAGTCTCCAACCATCTAGCAGCTGTGTAATTTGAGTATAAGTGTTATTACATTTTTTCCTTTTACTGTATAGCATAAGGTGTTGATTCGTAGGCCTGGTAAAGTTTTTGTAATTCATATTGTCAGTCACTGGTAATAATATTTTGTATCTGTAATAATATATCTTGCATTAACTGAACATTATCCAGTGTTTTCTCATTTTATCAGGGCTGACTTAGATAAATTTACTCATGCTAATTTCGTGTTAATACAGACTATTGCAGTTAACCATATATTTAACCTGTTTTTTGCCATTACATTATCCTTATGAGTCCTGAATGTTTTGTTGTTAGTTTGAGCATTAAACTTTAACTTGTAATTTTACCTAACTCTTTTGTTTTGAACCTGGAACTTTACGGGACAGTAGTGATTTTTAGTATTCTCACTTAAAGTGTACATTATCTTTCTCTGTTCCGTAACAATATATATATATATATATATATATATATATATATATATATATATATATATATATATATAGGTAGATAGATAGATAGATAGATAGATAGATACTATATCTGTCTATAGCTGGACGTCTTAATCCCGTAAGGGGTGGCCACAAACAAAATCACCTACATGTCGCCCTGTCCCCTGCCATTTCGCCTCATTACACCCAACTCACCCCCTCCTCTCTTATATACCTCTCTTCTCCATCCCTCCATCTCATTCTCGGTCTCCCCCCCCCCTCCCGCTCTTCCTCCCTCCACCTGTGTCACCCTTAGTCTCACTCTCCAACCTCTCTACTTCGTCAAACCACCTCAGTGTATTTTCTCCTGACGCTTTCTACCACCTCCACATCCACACCCCAATGCTTCTTCACTTCCTATTTTGTCAGTCTTTCTCTCCATGTAACTCCACATTGTTCTCTCAGATAACCCATTTTTACTGCTTCCACTCACTTTCCTGTTTCTTATTACTGTTTTCAATGAACCAGAGACCTTTCTTTTCTTGTGTACCAATTCAAGCACGTCATACTCCAAACTTCCATCCTTACTCATCATACTACCCAAACAATTAAATGCTTTCACATTTTATATTTCCTCACTATCCAACGTCATTGTGCATTCAGTGACTTCATTTCTATCGAAGACCACAACGTTACTCTTCCCTATATTATTCTTGAGTACTCACCCAAACTCATTCACCAAGCCTTGCGGTCCCCCTTCGTCTTCACTTAACAGTACAGTATCATCTGCGAACAACAGACGAAGTTTCCAAGCGCTGCCATCTCTCATTACGGACACTCCAACATCCACTGCCCTACCTTGCATCTCTTTTGTAATTCCATCCACATTCAAAGTGAACAGCCATGGAGACATGACACATCCCTGTTTTCAGTCCAACATTCAGAAAGAAAAATTCAGTCAGTGCACCATCGACACTCACTGCAGCCTAATGCTCTCTTATTTTCACGGCATTCAACAGCTTCCCATTTACTCCATATACTTTTTTTTTTCCACATTCCTTGTAGAGAGTTGAATCTGAATTAGCTGCTGTTTGCGGAAGGTGCTGCAGTTGTGGCTGATTCGGAAAAGAGATTGAGACAGTTGGTAGAGGAGTTTGGAAGGGTGTGTGAAAGGAAGAAATTGAGAGTAAATGAGAATAAGAGTGAAGTCATGACGTGTTCGAGGTTGGTCGGTGGTAGGAGGATGAATGTAGCTTTGAATGATGAGTTGTTTGAGGTACAGTATTATAAGTATTTAGGGTCACATGTTACTCTGGATGGAAAAATATATGTAGAGGTGAAGTTTAGAATAACTGAAGCAGGAAAGGCGTTGGGAGGAATGATAATAGTGTTTGGATGTCGTTCGCTTAGAATGGACGTAAAGAGAAGGCTGTATAAGGGTGTAATGGTACCGACTGTGTTATTTGGGACTGAGACATGGAATATGTGTGTAGCAGAGAGGAAGAGTTGAATGTAATGGAGATGAGGTGTCTGAGGAGTGTGTGTGGAGTGACGCATATGGATCGCGTAAGAAATGAAGTGTGAAGAACTGGAGTTACGCAGGCGATGGCTGATTGAGTTGAGCAGAGAATGTTGCTATGCTTTTGGCATATGGAGAACATGGATGAAGAGTGACTGGTGAGAAAAATAATTGGATCTGATGATGGAGGTGTAAGGCTGAGAGTAAGACAACGAAAAGGGTGGAGGGATAGTGTGAAGAGAGCATTAGATGCTAGAGAGATGTCTGTAGAGCAAGAAAGGGTGTCTGTGCGTGGTAGGGATGACTGGAGAGAAACTGCGAATGAATAAATGGGGATAGTCTCCCGCTTTTGGTCTGATCAACTGATCAGGTCAAGTGCGGGTAAGGGAATGGGTTCATTACGATGTGGCAGGGGTAAACCAGCTCTGCCGTCGGGCCCTGCTGCGGATGTAGCTGATGGCACAGTTGACCCTAGTGCGGTGTGTTGCACTGAGGATCTGTCCCTTCTGCCCTAGAGGCTAAGGTGCGAGTTTGTTTGTGTGTCTGTGTGTGTGTGTCTGTGTGTGTGTGTGTGTCTGTGTGTGTGTGTGTGTCTGTGTGTGTGTGTGTGTCTGTGTGTGTGTCTGTGTGTCTGTGTGTGTGTCTGTGTGTCTGTGTGTGTGTCTGTGTGTGTGTGTGTGTCTGTGTGTGTGTGTGTGTCTGTGTGTGTGTGTGTGTCTGTGTGTGTGTGTGTGTGTGTCTGTGTGTGTGTCTGTGTGTGTGTGTGTGTGTGTGTGTGTGTGTGTGTGTGTGTGTGTGTGTGTGTGTGTGTGTGTGTGTGTGTGTGTGTGTGTGTGTGTGTGTGTGTGTGTGTGTGTGTGTGTGTGTGTGTGTGTGTGTGTGTGTGTGTGTGTGTGTCTGTCTGTGTGTGTGTGTGTGTGTGTGTGTGTCTGTGTGTGTGTGTGTCTGTGTGTGTGTGTGTGTGTGTGTGTGTCTGTGTGTGTGTGTGTGTGTGTGTGTGTGTGTGTGTCTGTGTGTGTGTGTGTGTGTGTGTGTGTCTGTGTGTGTGTGTGTGTGTGTGTGTGTCTGTGTGTGTGTGTGTGTGTGTGTGTGTGTGTGTGTGTGTCTGTGTGTGTGTGTGTGTGTCTGTGTGTGTGTGTGTGTGTCTGTGTGTGTGTGTGTGTGTCTGTGTGTGTGTGTGTGTGTCTGTGTGTGTGTGTGTGTGTGTGTGTGTGTGTCTGTGTGTGTGTGTGTGTGTGTGTGTGTGTGTGTGTGTCTGTGTGTGTGTGTGTGTGTGTCTGTGTGTGTGTGTGTGTGTGTCTGTGTGTGTGTGTGTGTGTCTGTGTGTGTGTGTGTGTCTGTGTGTCTGTGTGTGTGTGTGTGTGTGTGTGTGTGTGTGTGTGTGTGTGTGTGTGTGTGTGTGTGTGTGTGTGTGTGTGTGTGTGTGTGTGTTGGGAGTGTGTCGTCCTGTCTCGGCTTCCCCTTTTCTCTGGGGGAAGCAACCTAAGTATAGAGACAGATGGCTAGATTGTCTGTCCACTCTGTTATATGCTTTCTTCTAATTCATGAAGGTAGCATACAGCTTCTTTCCTTTCTCTGGAAACTTTTCCAGTAAATACCTTTGAAAGAAGATCTGAAGTACACAACTCTTCCCTTCCTGATACCTCCCTGTTCTTCTCCAACTAATTCCTCTATTATTTCCCTAACTCTGTCATTGGGTATCCTACCATATACTAATCCTATTACACCAGAAAGACAAATGCCCTTATGATTACCACGCACTTATTTTTCCCCCTTTCCTTTGTACAGAGGAATAACAGTACCTGACCTCCAATCCTCCGGAACTCTACCTTTCTTCCAGGCCGATCTACACATCTTCCATATCCATTCTACTACACTCTTCCCCTTGCTTCAGCATTTCAACACACACACTCCATCAGTTCCATGGGTGCTTTCTCAATTTCTGTTTTCTTCATTGTTTACACTCCTTCCATCCTACTGATCTCTTCCTCCCTTCTCATCTCCCTCTTTTTCCCAGCCATTCGCCAGCCACTTATACCAGCGTTACTATCATTCTCAGTGTTTAAAAAGTCCTTAAATTGTTCTCTCCATCTGCTCACTTTCTATTTCTTCCTTTCTTATCTAGCAACCTGCAATTTTTATCTTTCACTCCCCCACTTCTTTCTTTATCACCCTGTTTTACTCTCTTAACCTCCTTCCAGAACACACACACACACACACACACACACACACAGGCACCTGTTTTTGCACAGACACCTGACGTACACCACTTGCTCCTCAGGTGGATATGTGGCCATGGAATACTTGATGCCCTAATGCATAAATCAGGCGAGGCACACAGAGAGCAAATTTAGAAATGAAAGATACAATTTTTGCCTTTCACTATACGCCGTTCACTTCATCTTGTCCATATTTCAGTGACAGTTATTTGCTACAACTATACTCTTTTCATGTAATCTTGGCTACGGAATACCTCATACTCGAATTCTCAGCTCAGGACTTCACCGACAGTCACTTTTTCTTGGTAAAAAAAAAGAAAAAAAAAGTGCCATCTCTCTCTTTTGAATGCTTAATTACAGATTGAGAACAACATTAGAATTTGATGATAGTCAAGAAGGAGAGAGAGATAGAGAGAGAGAGAGAGAGTAGTTATTTCGTATACTCACTGTATGCTGATTGTCCACTCACCTACGAGCACGAACTCGCTTGCTCAAATAATTATGGGACAGAATAAATGAACGCGGGCTATCAGAGAGAGAGGGAGGGAGGGAGAAGAGAACACGAAGCCCGTTTCTCAACAATCGTCGGATATAATAAGTGAGCAGGAGCCATCATTGAAGTGGATGTGGATGGTACGCCCCCACCACGTCTATGCGCAACACGTCCACGGAGAAAACTGGTTTTCCTTTGAATTTCCTCCCACCCTGCCCTCCATCCCCTTCTTCCCAAACGTAGGTGCGGTCGAGAAGCCGGGCCAAACATCACTTCTGAGCCCTATAAAATCGTCTGACAGTAGTTAAAGTAAATTACGTGCGTGGGTACCTGTATCGATGGTGGACTTTGACATTTTAGACGAGAATAAGATTGTATGACGCTGGAGAGAGAGAGAGAGAGAGAGAGAGAGAGAGAGAGAGAGAGAGAGAGTACAGGAAGAAGGAATATATAGGGAATGAGTCTGGAAGAAGATAGATTAAACAGTGAGAGCAGAACGGATAAGAGAAAGGGAAATTAAGATGACCGCTAAGAGAATGAAGGAAGAAAGAAGAGTAAACGAATAAAGTAGAAAGAAAACTGAGTATAGAGAAACTGGAATAATGAAGAGTATGAAGTAAATCTGAACAGAGAGAGACGAGAAGTAAAGGAGAGATAGAAATATTTTAAGAAAGTAGGAGATACTGAACAAAATCCGTGGGAGAAGAAACGGTGAAGGAAAGATAAAGAGAAAAACAAAAGAGAGCGTGGAAAGAGAAACTGGGGGAGACTATAAAAGGAACCAAAAAAGTGGATAATCAGGTACGAATAGCCGGTGTTTGAGCTGGTTGTATCAAAGCACATAGCACGAAAACTGTTAGGCCAGCGTCCCATATTCAAGTTCATCTTCCAGAATGGCCCCGATCACCATGATCTTACCCTCGAGGTATGATCTTGGTGAAATGCCAAGATCATACCTCAAACGGTAGGCCTAAACGGCCATTTCATGACACAGTCACGTTAGTGCTAAGGCACACAAAGACATTGCTACAAAATCCCAGGACACCCCATGGAAGCGTAATGATATCCTGACGACACTCTACGATCATCCATTTTTTCAAGAATAACGGTCACTTTGTCTCCACGTCACGCCAAAACATCGCCGCATAGCGTGTCGTAAGTCGTCGTAGGGTGTCTTAGGTATAACTTTGCCTGTCGTAGGTATAACTTCGTGTGTCGTAGCGGGTCTAATGGATCCGAAATCCAAGTTATTGCTACGAAACGTCAAGTCACACTTAAGTTACGCCACGTTACTCATGACGATATGCGGCGACAAGAGAAGACATGAAGATCGCGGCATGTCGTGGGAAAGTTCCTGATAGTGGGACATAGGCTTTAGCTACAGTCCAGAATTCCAGTGCCCTGTGGGTGCCTGCTGCCTGGGCCTTGCTGGTTCTACTTGACAGCTTTGTAGCTGTTAGCAACTGAGAAAGTCCTCTGCCAGAGACTATTACTGGGACTCGATCAACCTGTTCTTTGTTAGTCAGGCCAGCAATATGTTTGCCATCCTAGTGAACAACCAAACGAACATTGCTTTGGAACTCTACTTTTAAAGCTGCTGCTTGTTTAGCCCTGTGTCTCATTCTCTGATTGAGAATCGAGTCACAATTGACAGCAAGATCATCAGTGCTGTGACCTAAGCTCTTGGCTAGTTCAGCGTTAACAAATGTTGCTTTCCGATCTGACATCTTCCTTCTGTCTAAGGTTGCTGCAAGTTCTGGTGTGATAATACTCTTTCAACCACGCTTTCTCTCTGTCGAAGCCTTAAATGTCCAGCCTTCATCACCTAGGCCACTAGCCGTTTTTCACAGACTACTGACTGCATCCTCTTCTCTACAGCTGGCACCTGATCATGATGTCAGTGCTAGTGTTTCAGTTTCCCTTCCTTGCGTATCTTTCATTCGACGACGCCTTTCAAGATGCTGCACTTCTTGTCTTTTGGAGCTGATGTTATGTTCCATCAGTACCAGCCATTGATCCTCTTCTTCCATTTTCACACTGAGATAGCAAATAATCTTTGTCCTCAACATTAGTCAACACACTGAGAGCATCTGCATAAGCAGTGTCAAAGAGGCCATCAATCTTGGAGACAAACTCAGCACCTCACTCATATACTGTGTTGCTACAGACTGCCACCCCTTGTTCTTCTCAATCAAATGTCACTCTTCAAATGTCCGTTTTAGTTTTTTTTTTGGTAGTTCTGCGGATCTCTTACTGAGATTCTTGCCTTCTATCTGAATTTTGGGATTTTTGTTTTTGTCGCTTGTCATGACATAGTTTCCCTCAGTTCCAGATGGTGATGTAGAAAGAAATCAAGTGCCATGTGTTGTGAAGTGAGTTTACGTCCAGTTATTTTTCTTTTTTTTTTTTTAATGACAGAACGGAGGAAGGAAAAAAAATGAATTCAAAAAAATATAATCCATCCACCAGATTACTGGTGTCCTCTGTTCATAAAATATCTGTAACAGTTAGACTTGAACAGCTGTGGGTTGAAATTTGGAGAGAAACAACTCTGGGGAAGCGAGTTCCAGAGAGATGCAGTTCGGGGAATGAAAGAATTCTGATAGGCAGAAGTTCTGCAATATGGCTGAGTGACATTCCAGTCATGAGTGCTACCAAATGGCCATGTAGCACGAGGGAAGGCATGGAGAGGTGGCGCCATAGACGCAACTTCGTCTGAGCATTTGCCAAAAAAAATCTGTAAAATCATGCAAGGGAGGCAACATTCCGTCTTACTTGCAGGGGAGGTAGTTATTTGTAATGGCAGGGTTGTTAAGTATTCTAACAGCTTTGTTCTGAATTTTGTCTAGTTGTTTAAATGCAAGATCTCCACAACCGTTCCACAAGCGTGAGCAATATTCAAGCTGAGAGCGCACATGACTCTTACAAAGTATAGCTAACTGCTCATTAGTGAAGAAGTTACGGACTCTGTACAATAATCCAAAGGTGGTTTTAGCAAGTGATCTGACATGAAAGGTCCAGCTGAGGGCATTGTTAAGTGAGACGGCAAGAATTTCAATACCTTTGGAGATGGGAATATTAGTAGCACTGAAGGTAATGTACGAATCTGGCAATATCTGTCTATTAGTAAACTTTATATATTTAGTTTTACTAGCATTAAAAGAGACAAGATTGTTTTGTCCCCATTCACTGATCGTAGATAGATCTTGATTTATGGAGATGGCTGTACTGAGATGAGAGGTAGAAATATTAGACTTTGTAAATGGGTGTCTGAGTGTGAATGAACTATGTAGTGTTGAGTCATCTGCATATGAGTGAATGGGATTGTGGGTGACAGATAAGAGATCATTAATATCAACCAGGAATAGGGTTGGCGCCAGAACTGATCCCTGCAGCACACCGGCGTTAACTGAGTGAAAATTGGAATATACATCATCTACTTTTACTCTTATTTTCCTGTCACTAAGATATGAAGAAATCAAGGGAACAAAAGACGTTAGTCCATAGGAAGGGAGTTTGGACAGCAGGGAACTGTGCCATACTCTGTCGAAAGGTTTAGAAATATCAAGAGCTACTGCACGAGTTTCTCCATGTAGGTCAATTGAGTGATGGATGGTATAAGTTAGGAGATTGAGTATGTCAATGGTGGATCTTTCGTGGCGAAAACCATATTGTCTACCACTAATTAAGTTGTTGGATTCAAGATGTTTAACAATGTGCTTATTAATTAAAGTTTCAAATATTTTACCAAGAGAAGATGTAACAGCTATTGGTCTGTAATCAGAGAGGTCAGAGGAACTTCCTTTCTTTGGAAGTGGGTGGATATTGTCTTCTTTCCATTAATTAGGGAATGAAGAAGTACGTATGCATAGTCTGAATAATTTAGCTAGGTCAGAGGCAAGTTCAGGGGAACACTCTTTCAAAACAATTGGCAGAATTCCATCTGGGCCTGGAGCTTTGTTAATAGGTAAATTGTCTAGGATGGATTTTTATTTATCTTGTCTGTATTTTAAGTGGGGCAATTTCGGGTGAGTCAAGTTCTAGTACTGGGACATTCTGACTGGTATCGTCTATGGTTGAGTTTCTGGCAAATGTTGTGACAAAGATATATGCTTTCCCACGCGGGTCATTTGTAATGTTGCCATCTGAAGATTTTAGTGGGGGAATGGAAGATGACTTGTTAAAGTTATTATTGAAAGAATTAAGAGTTGACCAGAATATTCTATTGTTATTAGGGTTGTTAAGTAGTTTTGATACTTGCTATTGAAGAAAGTTTGATTTAGATAGATTTAATACAGCTTTTGCATGATTTTCTAGCAATTTTAAATTGGGAAAGTGATTCAGATGTTTTTTATTTTAAGTAAGAGTTATATGCTAATGACTTTTGGACTGTTCCTCTGGTATAGTTGCCATCAATCCATTTTGGAGAGTTCGATCTTTTAGTGAACTGTTGACTTGGTATGAATAAATCCATACCAGCTAGTAATAAGTCGCAAATGTGGGACTGGGTAGAACTGGGATGACAAGAGAAGAAAGACTGCCATGGAATGTTAGCAAGATAATTTCTAAATCCATCCCAGTTTGCCCTATCAAAGTGCCATCAGGTCACCCTGACAGGTTCAGAACGGGGAGGTGTGGGAGGGTTAACTAATGAGGCTTTGATGAGAGTGTGGTCAGAGGATCCAAGTGGTGACAGTACCTCTATCCTGTATTGATCTGGATTATTTGTCAAGAATAAATCCAAGAGATGGGCATTATGGTCAGGATTATCAGGTATTCTGGTTGGTTGCTTTACCAGCAGGGTGAGGTTAAACGATTTTGCAAACAGCTCGCACTCTAAACCAGTGTCGTCAATCCTGGCCGAATGCTATAACCAATCAACATTATGTATGTTAAAATCACCCAAAATGGTAATTTCGGTGCTAAGGGCAAGGTTAAGGTTACTCAACTGTGTGGATATGGAATCAAGTACACTGGGTTCCGAAGAAGCATTGGGCGAGCGATAAACTACACAAATATATTTGGTAATATTTTGACAATTTAGTTTATATAATGAGTAATCAAAACTGGATGAAGTGAAGTTTAAAATAGTGTCAACAGTATATTGGGATTTGATATAAGAAGAGGTGCCGCCCTTGTTATGGAAGTTTGTAAGGAGATGGTAACCGGGAAAACAAAATGGAGATATATCGGTAGAGGGTGAGATTTGTAGTTCTGCGAGGAAAAGGGCCGAAGGAAAAAAGGACTGAGGGAAAAAATGAACTGAGTTTAAATTTGTGGTAAGGCCGCGGATGTTGGTGAAGAACAAGGTCGCACTTTCACTTCCTCGCTGACGAGCATTCCCGGAAATAGCAACAGTCGCTGCTGGCACAGTCTCTTGATGGCGACCGGGAGGACCCTGTGCCACCAGCCCCACCCTGCCGGTGGTTGCAATCCGAGGTACCACCTCATTTGATAGTAACATTGCAGCGGCCATTACTAAAGACTGTGAATAGAAGGTGTGATATGTTATGCGCATGTAGTGTGGTGTAGACAGTTGACGGTAGAGGTATTATGAGAGCATGCTGGCCTACTCTCTGTGTAAATGAATGCACTGAAAGTGTTCAGCAAAGGGAGATGGTCAGGATCAAGTCCTGAGGGCTGGTGAAACGGGAGCTCCAGCTCTCCCTATCACCAGCTTGCCATCAACCTCAGGAGTACTGCCCTGTTCGACTGGTGCTACAGTCTACTCCTCATTGTTACTGAATTCAGTACCATTGGATCCAAACAAATAAACTTGAGTTTGGGATCTAGTTGCAGCTGCCATATTTCATTCATATGAATCAACCTTACCAATAAACAGTGGAATAAAATTACTCAAGATGAAAAAAAAAAAAGAGTGTACAAATAAAAAAATGCAAATTGCAGAGGCTGTCTTGTTTTAAATAAAATGAAATCATATTCAAGATTATGAAATATAAGCATTTATAGAAACCCGGTTTTTAGAGAATAAGATATATTTACCAGCGGTTCTGTGCTGCTTAGTTGATCAGATATGTGTGTTGAAACAATTTTGCATTTTTTTTATGCGAGGAAGAAGGAACCAAAGGCCATGAGCCCACAATAACAGTTCTCTCCAAGAGAAAAACAAAATACAATAGAGAGCCAAATTCAAGATCCGATCATTTCGAGATGCCTGGGCACACTGCATTTGAAAGACTGGAGATCATAGGCAGCAGGAAATACAGACAGAGGGAGACAGTTCCAGAGCTGACCTGTTGCATAAATGAAGGACTGGGAGAAACGGTTAACTCTTGCGTTAGAGAGCTGGACAGAAAAGGGATGAGAGTTTGCTGCTAGACGGGTGCTACGCGTCCGTCGTAGAGGTGGAGGAATGCATGCAGACAGTTCAGAGGAGCAGTGACCATTAAAGTAGCGATAGAAAAGAGATAAAGATGCAACAGTGCGGCGAAGAGACAGAGGTTGAAGGGAGTCAGTAAGAGAAGGAGAGTTAATGAGACGAAAAGCCTTTGACTCCACCCTATTGAGAAGAGTTGTTTGTGGGGAGCCTCCCCACACATGAGAATTGTACTCCACACAGAGGCGGATAAAACCCCTATATAAAGTCAACAATTGTGCAGGGGTAAAGAAAGAACGGAGTAGGCTTAGCTACAAATAAACTTCAATAGAACCAGTATCAGCATCATGAACAACTATTTTGTAGCAGGCTTACATCACCAGCAAACATACAGGGTAATTCACGACACAGTAATATGACTTGGGTTACTGTAGTTTACATACTGTAGGTGCAATGATATGGTTCGCTTTATTTAAGTATGCCCTATGCGGAACAATTATTAGATGCATTCAAAACATCAGTGCTGTTGAACCAACAGTAAACGTTAATCAAATTCACTGGTATTTTGTTTGATTTTTTTTTTTCCACTTTTACGGAAAAAGAAATTACGGGTAAGAGGGTCTATCTATCTATCTATTTATTGCCAGACGTCTCAATCCTGTAAGGGGTGGCCGCAGACAAATAGCCTCCATATCGCCCTGTCCAACGCCATTTAACTGCCCTGCTCCCAGCTCACACACACCCTCTCTCATTCACCTCTCCACTCCATCTCTCCACCTCATCCTCATCCTCCACCTCACTCGCATACACTCTCTTCATTAGTCTCCCGCTTTCCATCCTCTCCACATGGCCAAACCACCTCAATGTATTTCTCCTATTGCATTCACATCCACATTCACACCACAGTGCTCCTTAACTTCCTCATTTGCCAGTCTTTCTCTTCACATAACTCCACATGCTCCTCTCAGATAACTCATTTCCCCTGCTCTCACTCTTGAGTTATGTCCTTCCAACAAGGTCCAAGTTTTACGTCCATACGTTAAGGTTAGTATTACAATACTGTCATGCAGCGACCTTTTTACCTCCATGATGAGTTCCCTACTTCTTATCACTGATTTCAAAGAGCCAGCAACCTTCTTCCCTGTTGTACCCTTTCAAGCACTCCACCCTCTAAACTTCCATCCTTACTCATCACACAACCCATGTACTTAAATGCACTTACATTTTCCATTTCCTCCTCATCCAGCC